>NC_043991.1:7634498-7781998 GCF_902150065.1 Myripristis murdjan | reverse complement strand
GCTGTAATCAGTCATATGATGTTCCCCTCTTTCCTTTAAAGACCACATTAACATTTTTTTGCATAAAGGTTAGAACTACTCAGGCAAAGTGGAGGAAACGTTTTTAAAGCGTCGATGCTAGATTACAGTATAATTTTAGTCAGGATATCATAACAGCTGGTAAATGAATGCTGTTGCACAAACACTTTGCTTATTTCATCCTGTTGTGCATTTTTTTTTTGTTTTTTTTTTTGCTGTTCTGGTTTCCTGATGTGCACTTTGAAAAAAAAAAATGAATTAAAACCTACAAGAGTTTAATTCTTCGAGATTAAACACGAAATAAGCCACTTGCAGTGAGGAAAAAAATGAATACACGCCTTTAGAATCATGATTTAACACTTTAACGCGAGTGGACGACGTCAGAAAACGCATTTGGAAATGATATTTCTTCCTTTGCACCTTTCGCTCGTGACTGTTCATGCTACTGCATAGCGACTAACACTTATCCCCCACTTTGTAGTCCTCACCTTTTCCCCGTGTAATTGGTATCCGTTACAAATTAATCAGTGCCATCACCTTGATATCACAGATCTCGTAAGTTTAACTGCGGTTTCCATCTCATTAATTAGAAATCATGTGATTCTGTTATCCCGCTCGTCTCGGAAAACAGCTTGAGGCAAAAAAAAAAAACAATTCCTGAAAAATAATATGATGGTATCTGATGCATACACATTAAACAGAACAAACAGTATTTGTCACAATGTTTAATGATTTTGCCACTTGCATTTGCAAAAAATCATTAGGACGTTATTTTCCTGCTGTGCCGAGGTGTTAGCAAGCACCGGCTGATATCACCACTGTGTATGCAAAACCATGTCCTCCATCAGGCTTTGAACAGTGTGTTGTCTGTCTTCCCACCACCAACTGAGACGCACATCCACTGTCAGCATCAATTCTCCGTTTGATGAGGTCCTGCTCTGCGCTTGTGTGTGAGTGTGTGTGTATGTGTGTGTAAGAGCCTTTGTTTATCATTAGGCCCTGCTAGAGCCAATATGTTTATTCCAGTTGACATCTTTTTTGATGGGCCCTGAGGTGATTTTTTTCCCCCCCTCCAAATATATGTGGATACAGATACATTGTATGTTTATGGTTAGATATTATCATCACTCTATCTTCCTCCCTCTCTATTTATCTATCTGTCCATCTGTCTGTCTCTTTGTTTCTGTCTCCGTTTCTCTGTTTTTCATTCAGCGTCTCTCTCTTCTTCGGCCCTGATTTTAATCATCTCTGCTCAGCCTGCTCGGTGCAAAGTACGCAGTGACAAACTCACTTTGTTAAGGCAGCATTATAATTAAATTTGACTTCAGCTTGACTTTCGTCATTCTCCTCTCCTCTCCCACCGAAGGGAGGAAAAGACAAAAAAAAATGCTGAATATAATCTTCCATTTATTTGATCAAATCAGAGCAGAAACATTTATAAATTCCGAGCGAAGGTTTATTTTACAAAACCGTCGTTCCCTGCCGCTTGCTTGTTTTCAGAAACCCAATCTTTGCATTTACATTCTTTGTACTATTTGGGCGTAGGAAAATCCTCCGTTCGGGTTCGGCCCGCCGTCCGCGTCTTCTCATAATCCATCGATTGATGCAGTTACACCCGAGATCTCTGCGATGACATCATAAAAAAAACCCAGCGGAGTGCAGCGCGTGTGAAAACAGCCCCGTCGTCTCATGAATACCCCTCCTCTCGTAACAGCGGAGCTCCGATAAAGAAGTCCCCCGGGCACAAGCCACCATCAAAGATTTGTGTCTTCGAGAGTGATACTTCCCGGACGCCGAGGGCAAATCGGTCTTTGTGAGAAAAGGTTCACGTCGGGGTTACGGGGTTGTATCCCTCCTTGACAGGCATCGTTATGTGAGGGGGCGAGGGTTAGCAATGTGTCGGCTTCCCTCAAGTGTCGGGGTTAGGCGTGGGGTCGCGTCCCCCCTCTCTGAGAGCTCTGTGGCGCTAAACAGATCTGAGTGTTAGGGTTGGGTAAACTCACAGGGAGCGGGGCCATCGGCCGAAAGAATCTTTTGAAACGGCTTTGGGTCTAATCACCAGGATATAAAACGTAGCCAGTGTCCTCTCACCGAGCTAACGAGAGCCAGGCCGCGACCCGTGACCCCCCGCGGTGCTGAAGGTCGCTGCGCTCATGTGAAATTAAGAGCTATTAACAAGGAGGTCATTGCTAATGAGGACCCCTGTCTGGCCGGTCGAGGGGGAGCTCAGCGCGTGGAATGCGGGCTTCTCGTGCTCCCATGGGAGAAGCGAGTGACACAAGCTTCCGCGAGGAATGTGGAAAAACTTGAGATCTCGTGACGTTTACGATGTATTAAATTTTAGGAATCCAGCGGACAGGCGGAGCGCGGTTTAAATCCGCTCCAAGGCTCCTTTTTAGGGTCATGCGTGCTTTGCCCCTTGAATGTACGATTTTTCTAAACAGGATCACCGTTCACCTTTACGACGCATTAAAGTTTAGGAATTTAACAGACACTTAGAGCCGCGAGTGCAACAGCAGACGAAGTTTAAATCCACCGCAAAGCTCTTCAGGGTCACGCATGCCTTGCAGCTTGAACATATGATTTTTCTAAACATGATCACAGCTCATCTTTACGATGTGCTAAATTGTGGGAATTTAACACACAGGCAGAGCAATGACCGAGCTTCAATCCACTGCGAGGCTCTTTGGGGTCATGCAGGCTTTGCCACTTGAACGTCCGATTTTTCTAAACAAGATCACAGCTTCAGCGGGAACTAATTGGCAAAAGTAAGTGATGCAATTTCATCGGTGAACCAGAGGCACAGAGTGTTTGTCTGTGTGTGTGTGTGTGTTTGCTGAGGAAGAGCGCGTGTTTATGCTCGTCTTTACATGGATATAATTTCATCTTCTCACTGTTGCTAATACGAAGCAGCTGGATTTTAAGTATCTTATTTACAGTGTATGTTTAGGGTTTATTATCCTGTGAGGTCAAGCTGCCCTGTGCCGGTGACTACCAAATTATCAGTGGAATAACGGTGATGTGATGAACATGAATATGATGCATGCAAACGCATAATTTGTATTGTTTGTTTACTTTCAGTCCACACCAGTGGCGGCACATGAAGATTTAAAGTGGAAAGTGGCAGCAAAAACTAGAAAATAATGACAATGGCTTCAGTGAAAGAGCGGCAAAGGTGGCCGAGGGAATATGAATATTTAGGAATTGATCAAATTGTCATAACTAATGTGTAATAAATTACACATTAGTTGTTCCTTTTCTTAAATTCAGTCAATTACATTTCTTGTTACTCCCTGAGAAAAGTAATGACTTGTTAATTTCTTGGTACATGACTTCTGCATGAGGCCCGAAAATACTTGTGCTTGGCCCATAAATATTGGAGACTTGCGCCCATGTTACCAGCAGAAATAGTCTGAAATGTGGCAGGCACATCATCTTTCTTTTACAGTTTTTAATAAAATAAAGCCAGCAGCATTAAATTCAGATTTCTATTGCCTTTTTGTTTCCTTGTTCATGCACGCTCCACTTTTAATTAAAAATACTTCTGACGTGACTTGAAGGTAAGACAAAACAAAGATGTTCTTTTGATAAATATTTTGCCAGTGAAGAGGTTTAACAAATTACAACCTCTTCTCTTGACTGTAGTACACCTTAGGAAAAAAAGCCATGTGATTACAGTGGTTTTGCAACACGCTAGCCCACACTGGAGTTGGCACATGAGTTATAAACAAAACCAGAAGTGAAAACACGCAACACAGACAGTCATAAAACCTTTTGAGCATCTGCAGACAGTCATACTTGCTCTGCTAGAAAAGCTGTTCACACTGCAGAGCCTGAATCCCTTTTTTTTTTTTTTTTAAATATACCCATTTGTCCACATGGGTTTCACTAATAGAGCGTACAAATCCAGTTTAATTGTAAGTAATCAACATTTTGATCCACCAGGATAAGAGATGAGATAAAGATCCTGAGTGGACTGAGACAGCGATTTTTTTTTTTTTTTTTTTGTTCATAAGAACCTGCTGAAACATGTTTCTTCAACAAGCGTAAAATATAATTAAACCACAACTTGTGGTGTCATCAAAAAAGATTGTGCATCACAAAAATGACTCGAAATGGCCTGCATTACTACGGTGCTTTTCTAGTCTACCACCCGTTCAAAGTGCTGTGCATTGTTTGCCTAGCGTTGGCTCATTCACACACTGAAGTCAGAGGCTAACGTCCTCATTTCAGCAAACACTGTCAACTTGATGATGGACATTATCCTCTGCCCACATACTGAACGGAGCCCCGGTGTACTTGTTTGGCCAGGACTGCTGGTTGTTCTCCTTTTTTCTTTTCTCCATTATTTTTTCTGCAACAAAAGTGAGTTGCTCTGCTGACATCTGCACCGTCTTCCCACTCATGACCCTTAACTCGACCTCAGACCTTCGGTTAGCCCCGTCTGGCCCGTGGGTACTCTGTGGGCCATTAGCACTTAGAAATTGGCCCCGACAGCCCAATCATGGCAGCATCAAAGACCAGAGGTGACAGTGGAAATGCAACTGGCCTTGGCACGCACTAGCACACCTACATTTGGTGCGATAGTAGAATGGTGGCTCATGGACACTTGGACATGCTCTCTAGAGAAGCCTCCCCAAAACATTACTGATGTGAATATTGTGAATATTTTTGACGACAAAGGTACTTAACTGTTGAGCTTTGGTTTACGTATTTGCACATGGACAAAGTGGTAAAGCACAGGTAAGGAAAAAAGGTCATGAAGGCATCTCACCTCAAAGGGACAAAAGAGAGAAGCTAAAAGTGACACCAACTTCACTCCAGTGCAGTTCCTCAGGTGCGCAGTGTGTGCTGAGCTCCTCCTGATGACAGCGGAGACAAAAGTGGCAGAGACGAGCTCTGGCATTCATTGTAAGAAAACAAACCAAAACCCTCTCGAGCCATGAGAGCCGTGTTTACTTTCTTTCCTCTTTTATGCAGTGAAGGCTGATTAGCTCAGGAGTGTGAGCTTAGCTTAACTACACGAACACTAAGTGCACAACAGAGACAAATCTTTGGGATTCAACACTGGCAAGAACAATCCTCCACTCCTGGAAACACTGACTCATTCTAGTTTGTGCACTAACGTCAACATCTACAGTGGTGGAAAAAAGTTTTCGGAAACCCTTAAAATTGTACACAATCTCACAATCTCAAATATTATCATGAAATATTTGTGGAAAAATCTTTTTTGTGTTTCAAAAGGTGTGGCTGCATTAGACAGATACAAACAAATACAAATTATATTTTTTTTGTTTATTGTTGACAAGAAAAACTAACCAAACTAAATTCTTGACAGTTGAATCTTTATCTTCAGGCGTGTTTCCTGCGTTAGGTTCCTTGTTTTAGCCATTTTTGTGTCTGAAGAACTTTCAGATGTGCTGCTTTATATAGACACCAAGCTTGGCAACAAAAATTGTGTCTTTTAATAAAAAGAACGACCTTCATCACTGGTACCAAAATGACCCAATACTCAAAATTTCTTATGTATTTTTATGGAACCAATAAATTTTAAGTTTTTAATGGCTTTTTTAGGATTTGTTTAGTATTTTGGCTGTGACTGTACTAAAAGAAATTGCACTTGAAGACCTAAGAGTGATTTGTTAATGCAATATTTCACAAATGCATGGGGTGTCCGAAAACTTTTTTCCACCACTGTGCAACCACAGTCGGACGTGCTGATTTACAGCCCGTGTGACAAATCGCCTCCTCTTTCAGGGAAGGGGTCAGCATCAAATCCGCCTGCAGTAGTATCTGTGGATTCAGCTGTGGCCCCCCTGACCTGCCATCCACTGCTGCCGATGGAGCCTGAAATGGGCTTAATGCCGACTTATTACTCCTCCTCCCTCTTGTCGTTTCACTCCTCTCACCTCTCTCCCTCCCCCCTCCTCCTTTGGTCTTCTTTTTTCCCCCCTCTTCCTCTCTGTTTTCCTTTTCCAGCTTACACTTGTTTCCCCCCTCCTTCCTTCCTTCTGCTACTTCTCTTCTTTCTCCTGCTCATCTTTCTCTCCTGCTCCTCCCAGCTTTGTCAAAAACGTCGCCTGGCCGCAGGAAACATCAGCATCACCTGTCGACACAGACGTTGTGACAGCCTCTCCGTGTCATGTCTTAATCAGCAGACAGACAATAATGCACATTTCCTCAAATAGAAGGCAGTCTACACTTTGATTAGGCATTTTTTCCTATGCATTCTGTAAGTCTCAATACATTTTTTATGCGTAAGTTAATGCTACCTCAAGGCTGCGTAATCCTCAGTTCATGCAGGTATCCTGCAGTACATTGAATACCTTTTTTTTTGTTGTTGTTTTGCTTTGTTTTGTTTTTTAGTATGTGTGGCCCCTGGGTGTGCGCAACCCTTAACCTTGGCTGTAGCGTTTTTGTGCCATAGCACAAAACACACAAGCATCGACCTTTATATCAAGGCTACTTTTCAAGCAGTCTTAAACCCGGGTGCCCTATGCAGTCCCAACTGGTCAGCCACTAATAGACCGAAGCTGCATCGTGCGATCAATGAATCTCATCAGTATGGAGTAGCTGATCTCTGCCTCTCTGTCTCTTCCTGCTCTCTTCTCCACTTTTCACAATATCATGCGCACATGTTCCAGCAAACACACACACAGACACAGCGGCGGGGGCATTATTATACACCCGTGTGTGTGTGTGTGTGTGTTTGTGTGCGTAAGTGTCTGTGCATGTGTGAGAGACATCTGTTTGTGAGCAGTTTTTGTTGGTATGGTAGCATGTGATATGGGCAAAAAAAAAAAAAAGGCAAAGATCACCAACACCCTAGCTGAGAAAGGGCAGATATCATCTACTTTTGTGTGTGTGTGTGTGGATGTGTGTGTGCCGGTTGTACCTCTAGTCACTGGACCCTGTCATTCGATTATAGGTCACACTAATCTAATAGTCCAGCGGTGAGCTCAGTGAGCAGGCATATGACAGGACTGAAGTCCGGGGGAAACAGAGAGCTCAGTCTGTCACCACATTACCTTCCTCAATGACAAGCTCTGTCTGCGCGGATTCTGATAGCTCGTGGCTATTTCCCATAATGATTACTGCGGGAGTGAGTGGTCTTACTTCAATTTAGACACATCACCTGCTCCTGCATCTCAGCAGTTAGACATGTAAGGGTAAACAACGGGGTCGTGTTCGCCCGATGGCACTCCCAAGCACATGGCTGACCTATTTCAAAACTCAAGTGTGTCCAGGTGTGAGTGAGGCCAGACAGAGGAGCCTTGGTTTCTCTCAGATAAGGCTGTTATCAGTGTGACGTACAGGACAGGACAGGACAAGGGACTCGGCTCAGCCCCTGAAATCATATTGACAGGAAATGCGTCGCCCGAGATGAACTTTGCGACGTTCGGCTGCAGATGCCGGTTTATCATTCTCGGGCCTGTTTGTGAGTGTTGGCAGCTGATACAGATTTTCTCAGGCTCAATCAGCCGAGCGGCTTGAGGTAAAAGAGATCAATACTTTTCATTTTTAACACTGAGGCAATATCGACCGTCTGAAACTGGCTCTTCAGTGGGCATGGAGAGGCTTTCTGTCCCACGATAAGAGGCATATTATTTTAATCATCATCATCTTTCATCTGCTCGTCTCTTATCTCTTGCCTTTATACAGGAAGACGGTTGAAGAGAAGGTGGCGGGAATATAAAAAAAAAAAAAAAAGAAAGAAAAAAAAACCTTCATAGAGTGCTCCCGAGTCACAGAGCCAAAAAAGAAATTGTTGAGTCGCCTCTGAACCAAAGAGTTATTATTTTTCACACTCTTTGTTGAATTTAAGCCACGGAAAATAAGATGACATGCTTATGTCCGTTTGTAAAAAAAAATAAAAAATAAATAAAACGCTGGCATACATGCCTGCATACAAACAAATGCAAACAAGCAGGAGAGAAGATATACATGAAGATTTATATTTTTATATGTCAACACTGCTTGTATAATTACTATAATTATAATTACACCTTTGCAAATTGTACAGAAGGCAGGAGTTTGAGCTCCCACCCTCAGGTCGCAGATAACAGAGCTCCTACTTAGCAGAGTGACAGATATAAAGGCTCATTTATGTGCACTGAAATTAGCAAGCTACTTTTTCATATGTGATCCTTGTACCTGAGCAATCTACTAATTTCGCATTGCATCGTGTATCATGCACCGTATTTGCACAGCTGTCCTTGTGGCCGTGCATCTTAAATGTGGTGTTTGTCATGTCGTGCGTGTTTTTAACACCTTGCTGCAACCAATTTTAGCCCGGTGTGATAATAAAGTGACTTGTCTGGAGAAGCTGCACAGGATGTACTGTATTGTAACAAAATTATGAAGAGCTGTAAAATTCAATAAAGATGAAAGGATGAAGGAGAAGCAAGCCGCCAAGCAAACACGAATAAGTTAGAAACAGAGACAGGCGACACTCCTTTACTCTTTTGCTCAGGCTGTTTCGTGCAAAGCCTTCTTCGGGGTTTAAAGACGCAGGGTGAGCACACATGAATGTACAGGACTGACGAGCACTGATAATCAGAGATAATTAGGAACAGATGTGGCTTTATAGGGTTATAAACCATTTCATCATACATCTCATTTATGCAAGACATTGCATTATATTTCGCCAAAGTCATTACGGAGAAAGATTTGTTTGAATAAGTAACATACAGAAACATTCAGGGTGGAGTTCATAAGTTACTTTCATTAGACCAAATCTAAGGCTGATGCAATTAAAAAAAAACAAACAAAAAAAAAAAAACACTGCCTTACATAAATAGTAGCCCATAGTTCATAATAATATCAAGCATGCATCAATAGAAAAAAATAGAAAAACTATAAAAGAGCTATAAAATACAAGAATATGCACAAATAACAGGGAGCAGTGCAGCATGGTGACAAAATCAGCAGGGAGACGATTATTTGTGTTTGTCAGCAAAAATCTGCCCTGCCGACGTGCCCTTGAGCAAGACACTGAATGCGCCGCTGCCACACTTTGACCTCCCCCGTGGATCAGGGCAAGAATCATTTCCATTCGGCGATCGATAGCATGTCGCCCGTGGGTTATAATAACACAAAGACATGAGCTGCAGGTTCACTCAAAAGGAGCAGAAATGGCATGAGATGGTGTCATGGTAACATTATCCCAGGGAAAATATTGTATACATGAAATAAACATTGTATGTATGCACAGACTAATGACCGCATAGACGCATATGCATTGCTTTCTGTGATGAGGCCATCATGTCACAGAACACATCATGTGATCATGTGTGTTTCCACTCAGGAAAATATGATATTAATTTGACAATCGAAGGGAGGGACGGCGGCAGATCAGCATAGCAGGGTTCCATCACAGCTTGGCAGGAGCAGAGGAAAACAAACAGCGGTGCGTTGTAATGTTATTCATTGACCAAATTGGCAAATGAAATTCAAGTCATATTCATAAAGTGGCAATAACAAGCAGAGGCAATACGCTGCTAATGGTCCTGCAGCTACAGCAGCGCTTATTACACCGCGGTAATAGACCCTCAAGGGCAAACTAATGTCTAGAACTCAGTTTTATGTTTTCAGTAAATCTCATAACAATACATAATTATTCTGTCATGTGAAATACCTTCAACTCCGCCTTGGAAGTTTTTCATTTTACTTGAATTTCTCTGTGCTGGAAACATTTGGAGTCAGGCCCTTTAAAACCCCGTTCAGAGACTACGGCACAAAAACTGATATTTTCCACTTACAGTTTAGCGTTAGGGGACATGAACTTTTCCAGCAGCCGCATGGCCAAAAAAAGCGGTGAAATGTCTTCATATCTGAACTGAACATGTATTAGGGCCAATTTATACTTCTACAAAGTCAACAACTACACAGCGCCGTAGCTTTACACACACCTCTTCAAAGATGTAATTAAGCTCAGGGGCATGGGAGGGGAAAGATATGTGACTGGTCTGCAAGGCCGATTTGTTGATTTGAAATCTGCAGGCATTTCTTCCATTTTGTGTGATTCATTTGCGCTGATAGTGAAGACAACATGGAGACAGATGAGAGGAGACAAGCGGAGGAGGGCTGCAAATATGCTCATTTTTTCAGCACCTTTCCTCCGGATCATACACTCTAAAATCCATGCAGTGGAATATCCCAAAACATCAGTTTAGAGACCATCAGTGTGTCCGAGAGTGGATTTTCTGTTTCTAATAATGCAAACTTAACTGCCTGTGTTTGTATCTGTGTTTCATTAGAATGAAATTCATAAAAACTTAAACACGATCTAGTGCTACTACTGCCGGCCGAAAAGCAACACCCCTATAACACAGCCCTCTGAGGTATTATGAATGAATGATTGAGTAAATAAGTGAATGAAAATGTCTTGCACATGATGAGCAACATGAAAACATAAACAAGCATGAACAACAAAGAGCATTAAACGCAGCACAGAGATGTAAAGTGCATGTAAAGTGCAAAAGACAAGTGTCGCAAGTTCTTTTGTCCAGCAGTCGTGATGCCTCTGTTTTGATCTGGGGCGTTATGGGAGGAGGGTGTACTCGTGGAAGAGTGTGTGGAAAAAATGATCCAGTAGCCTCAGAGCAAGATGAACGTCAAGCACTTGTGGAATATTTAAATACACCGTATAAAAGGCCTTTATTCAAA
Organism: Myripristis murdjan; assembly: GCF_902150065.1. Classification (NCBI taxonomy): domain Eukaryota; kingdom Metazoa; phylum Chordata; class Actinopteri; order Holocentriformes; family Holocentridae; genus Myripristis; species Myripristis murdjan. The sequence continues at coordinate 7,771,312 of NC_043991.1, read as the reverse complement.
CATGGCTAATTCAAACATTTACAAAAAAAAGGTGGTCTCGACCTCTTAGATCCTCATCAATGTGCATCAATGTTTGAATAAAGCCATGTTTGCATATAGGCTTTGTATATCTAAATTATATATACCCTTTTTCTTTAAGAGCACCTGCCTCTTTTTTTTTTCTTGATTCCTTTATCACGCCACTGCGTCTTCTCACAGTTAGTATCCTCAACCTCCAGCGAGGTTGAATTTTATGCCGCACTAAGAGCTTGGGAATGCATTTCAATTATGACTCTTTCATAATGGTTATCAGTGCAGGTGACAACGGGTGAAACTGCGAACTTGGTCCCTTTGTTGCTGCAAAAGTGAGGAGAGAAACTGTGATTGCATTTGTGACGAGGATTCATCAGCGACATCGGTGCACATCCTTGATCTTGTCATTACGGGTTGGCAATGCAACTTTTGTACTGGGAGCTCAAATAGTAGAAAAAGTCTTATCTGTTCACATAATGAAAACACACACACACAAACACATATAGTTAATTTGATCCTGTAATCAATTCAGAAAGTCAGTTTTGTTCCGTGTAGTCGAGTTTAGCCCATTATGAGCATCTTTTGCTTCTTTTCATGTCAAGGTTACAATAGCCAGGCACCTCAATTACGAGGAGCTACCACCGCCACCTCCCATTCACCCTCTCTGTGAATCACTTCAGTCATGTGTCTGTTGTGTGACACAACCCAGTGGAGGAAAGGAATTCACTCACTTTGTATTGCGGCTGTCGGGTAAATGTCAGTGTCAAAATGTCAATTTTGCAGGAAATAAGCAAAAAACAGGGTTATGTTTATCTCGATGACCATGCATTTTTTAAAAACATAATTGGTTTTGAAGGGGCTTTCATCAGCCCAAAGGCGGTAACATTTTCTTTCCCGCACAGGAAACCACGTAATCATGCGGCTCAAGTGCAGCATAAATGTGAGAATCTACAAGATTGGAGTCGGGAGATTGTCAGTGATGTGGGAGCCACCTCCTCCCCAAAAATGTGACCCCTGCGTTCGCTCTAAGCGGCTCCTCACAGATTTACGCTGTAATCCTCGCTGACAATTCACCAGCGAGCGCTCTCAGGATTTTAAAGGAGATTAACCAAACAAATACATCACCTTTGGCTGGTAAATCTGTGTTCAAGGAGACTCGGAGGCACATGGGGGATGAATCTCCGCAGGAAGACATAAAGACAATAAATGAATGAATGAATGAATGAAACCAAAATGTCAGTTTGTGACAGGCGGGCGCCGAGGCCAGTCTGCAAGGTCACGTGTTTAGTCTTGCAGCGATCAGCGTATGAATGCCTGCTGGAGTGTCCTTGAGCAGGAAAATAAACCCCTGTTGCTTCCACGGGCTTTGGTTTTTACTTCTCTAGTATTTATGAGCAGGGACTCGACTTGCATGCGGGCTGAGAGCAAAACTGCAGCACAGCTTAACTTTTCTGTCATCAGCCGTTGAAAGCCAATCAGAGTTGCATGCATCCTTGTTTCCCGGCTTATGCGATTCTGCTCAGTGAACAATAGTTCTGCCTGACAAGTGCAAAATGGGTGAGAAGTTGATTACAGGCATTCAAAGCTTTTCGGTTTCTCCGCAGCTTTCATTTGAAAGATTACAGGAATAAACATCTCAAAAATTATGTTTGAAGTACAGTTCCTTCCATTGTTGGGGTTGATGAAATATTGCTACTGAGTTTATTTCTGTTTACTTTTGATCAATGCTGCCTAATTAGCGCTTACTCGTTAGGTAAGCTGTTAAAAACTGTGCCGTGTTGTGAAAGGCAATTCCACAGCAGCAGCAAGGGAAACAAAAAAAAAAAAAGAAAGAAAGAAAGAAAAGCATAATTTGCCTGTTCAAAATTTTGCAAAATAGCTCTACATAGATGAAATCGCTGCTTCACACACTACTCAGTCTGTCAGAACAGAACAACACATCAACCACGCCGCTAGTAGTGTGGACGGCATCACTCCGCTGTTCTTTGCTGAATCGAAAATACACCCTAACATCTTGTATGAGGTTCAAGAAAATAGAAACCATGTGAAACAGTCAGCAGACAAGGCAGACAAAGTTCATGTCGCTTGAATCACTTGGAAACAAGTAAAATCTCATTATCTCATCCAGTCCTCCAATTGTTTCATGAAAAAAAACAAGATTGTAAAACTCACAATGAGATATAACCACTATTCAACATGGAATTAATTTTTGCCAAGCACACGGTGGTCTTGTTATTATGAGTCACATCTGATGCAGTGTCATGCGTTTCTCTTCAGTCTGTCTGAGAACCGGGAGAAACTGAGTAGTCATCAGTGAGATTATGTTCAAATCCACCGTTATGTTCCCAATTTGCTCCAAAAATGAAGTACTTGCCATTTGAAAAAAGGGACACCTACTCACTGATAGTTAACACCGAAAACTTTAAACAAATGTTGAAGCTGAATCCTCTCTCTTAGGAATGATAATTAACAACAATTAATTACTGAAATATTGATATGGCTATTGGAAAATAGTGCTCTCATTGTGTTTACAGGTAACACTTTACAATAACAGTACAACAATTAACGTTAGTTACATTAGTTAATGCCGTAATCGTTAATTAAGTGTTAGTTAATGATTATTACGGCATTTACTAATGTTAATAATATCTACAATAACCCTTAAATAACATATAAATTAATACCTTTGCATGAACAGCATTAGTACATGACACATTAGTTAACGGTTAGTTAACTGTTACCTAATGTTTATTACCTGTCACTTAATGTTTATTACGGTATTAACTAACGTTAATTGTTGTACTGTTATTGTAAAGTGTTACCTGTTTACATGCCTTTCAGTAATCGGCTCATTCACCACGTTCAGGCAGTTATCTGATTCCTCCAGCACCTTGTAAATGAGAAAGTTGGTTTCTGTAAAGGCGGTATGGGATTAAGAGCGACAGTGTTGTTGCACATGAACGCTCTAAATGAGCGCCGTTCATTAAACACGCTCATGTTTTTTGGGGGAACGGTGAGCCGAACGTATCCGCTTGCACCTAATGAACGTGAACGGCGAGTGCTGTTAATTATCACAAGAGTTAACGAGGAGTCTGCAGGAAAAGAAGAGAAGAGAGACACGCGATTATCGGGCCATGTGAAGCTTTACTCCACTTTCTGCACGGCCCTTCATGTGTGTGCATGTGCAGCAGGAGAGAGCAGATAAGGAGACTGACACGATAAACACAATAAACACACACTGTACAATGCATGGGACGACTGTCTGCTCTGCATTGACTGGAGAGTGCTTAATAATTTTATTTCAACATTACCTCTGATGAAAATATGGGTGGAAAAAAAAAAAAAAACACATCTGCTGCTCTGCTGGCTGATGGGTACTGCCACCGGCTCCAAGTCGGCTGTAGCTCTGCTGTAACACTCTGTAAACTCGATTAATATAGAGGGAGCACATGTATACAGGGATTTTGAGTAAAAAAAAAAATGTGTTAACTGATGTCAAGCCATTCTCCAGCCAATCAAAAATGAGTTTTCACCCAGATCAAAATGTCAGAGGAGAGTTTAATCACTGCGGTGTCTGATCATAAAGAACTTTATGATTTAAGATGAAAGAGCTCCCATAATTTGGTAGTAAAAAAAAGATGGAGTCACAGTATGTGGATTAATTATGCCTTCTGCTGGTAAGTAATGTCATGTGTTGTCACAGCAACAGTGAGATGCATGCTCTCCCTCCTCATTTTTAAAAGACACCGTCCCAGTTACAGCCAGAGTTACTGTACATGTCACATTTTTTTTTATCTTGCAGACACGTTGCCTGGTCCAGCCGAGGGTGGGGATGCACTAAGTTAAGTTAACACTCTTGCATTGATCTAATGGGCGACGTATTATTTCCCAGATCCATGTGACAGTATGTTTTCTTGTGTCATCGCATTACAGCGCCTGTGGTGAGGCTTGTTTCCCAGAGGCTGACCAGCGCATCACCGCTCGCTCGCACACCCACCTCACTCAGGTTACATTCACATCCAGCGTCCTTGATATGAAAAGTATCACGTCCTTGAGTCAACATGTAATAACTGCAGAGTTTATTTATTTTATTGGCTGTTTTTGCTCTCGGGCTGTCCACGAAGTGCCGCTCCAATCGAATGTTTCCATTTTGACTTTCGGAGCTTCTCACGGACCGACCGGAGCGAGTGGGCGTTTGTTTTCCAGAGTTATTTTAAAGGCCACCTTTGGTTCCTCGGCTTTATTGAAAAGTGTCTGTTTCATTCTCACACGCAGACCTTCCCAGAGGGGATCAGATATCTGTCGGAAGTGGAGCCAGACATTCCTTTTCTGCGATGTATTCCCCCCCTCCTGCCCGACCCCCTCTCACACCCTGTCAGGCCTGGATCATGACCCGCCAACGCGTGATCCCCCCCTCCACACACACACACACACTTGATTCAGTGAGCAGAGAGACATGAGCTGATACGTACACTGGCTTCAGATCAATTTTGCAGTGCTTGAAGCGATCTTGTTTTACCAATCCAATTCACAGCTCCCCAATGTCCTGTTATGATCAAGTACCCACTTCAGCTTGAAACGCCGAAGATCAAAGGCCAGTGAATAAAAGCTGGCTAAGCTAATTTCCAGACCTTTTCATTTAAAGGATTTTTTTTTTTCCTTCTTCTTAAAAACATGTTAAAGTGCCGGGTGTATAATTAATCAGTGTGATGGAGATTAACATAAAGAGCTACTTCAAAGGGTCATTTCTTGCTTAGCTGATTTACGCCGTACTTTTCAGGTCCCGCATACGTTATATACACTTTTTTTATTTTTTCAAGAGGTTTTAATGCCAAAGACCTGGAGCAATGAGACCAAATACTAGCTAATCTATGTAAATCTCTCCAGAAATCCACCATTTCACTATTATTCCTGGTGAAATCTAATCTCGACTCCCACAGTCTCAGAAATGAGCTAATTCCAGGCGGCTGAAATTGCGTTATGAGGATGGGAGAGAGTGAATTGACTGAAAGGACAATAAGAGCAGATCAATGAGCAGATGACTGTCGGTTCCTTTAGCTCTGCTGTACGAGTCCCCGAGGCGGCTTTGGCTCCAGTTCGAATGACACCTTCTCGTTTTGAGCGTTCGGGGTGGTCACCCACAGCGGTGACTCTCTCCTCCACTCCATCACGGCTGCAGCGCTCTGATCCTTGGGCCCGTACGCCTCCGTGGAAAATGTAAAAATGTAGAAATCTGGGAGGAACACACACACACACACACACACACACACACACACACACCAAAATAGCTCGCATTCCAGTGTCAGCAGCCCTCAGTTTCTTTACACTGACTTTAAGCAGGGCAGCCTCTGTGGGTCAGAGGCATTACTCACCTAAGTGCAGGGAAACATCACTTATGAAAACAGGCATGGACAGAAGATTTTTACGACATGAAAAAAAAAAAGTGAGGTGTGTGTGTGTGTGTGTGTGTGTGTGTGTGTGTGGAGCAAGGCTGTTATTGTGAATAAAAAATAAGGAAATAATGAAAATTAGGCATGAATAAGCATTTTCATTTACTGAAATAAAAATAAATATGAGCCTTGACAAAAAAAATAGCTAAAATGAACTAAAATTACGGAGAAAATGTCTTACGTTTTCGTCTTTGCACTTAAGTCGGCATCTTATGTGGAGAGTTTACATGTTTGTGCCCATATATATGTATATTATGTGCTGTTGTTGTTGTTGTTGTTGTTGTTGTTGTTGTGTCCAGCTGAATTTTTCTGCTTAATGCCTCAAACCCACTGACTGACACTTATCTTTTGTGGATCTTTCATCCTTCCTAAGTGAATACATTAAAAAAAAAAAAAAAAAAAAAAAAAAAAAAAAATATATATATATATATATATATATATATATATATATATATATATATATATGATGTTTTGTTGAGTTTTTATTACACAGAACTTTTTTAACAAAATAAAAAAAATTAACACTGAAACTAATAAAAAACTAAACTAAAACTAAGCATATTTAAAAAATTAAGACAAAACTAAACTAAACTAACAAACCCACTTTAAAAACAAATTAAAAGCAAACTGAGATTGAAAACAAAAACTCAAAATGGAATAAAAATAACTGATGAAAAATGCAGAACGTTAATAACCTTGGTGTGGAGAGGGTGTGTGTATGTTTGTATGTGTGTGTGTGTGTGTGTGTGTGTGTGTCCATACGCCTGACTGTGTGTTCTTACACGCACATACAAGCCTTTGTGTGCAAGTGTGAGTGTGTGTATTTGTGTTCACAGAGGTCATGTATACAAAGGAGTTCACCCAGGTGCCACACACACACACACACCCACACACACACCAACAAGCGCCTGTTTGACAGAAATAACTCAGACCTCCCACATCCTCCTGAGTCCCAGTCAGCATTTCACCCGGCATCTTCCTCACACCCCGCTCTCCAAACTCTTATTTCATCTTAGTTTGTGTACTTTCCGCCACCGCCGATCTTTTATTAATGGCCCGCTCTCGTCCTGACCTCGGCGACGGCGTCCTGCAGGCCCGGGAGGCGGCGAGGCCAGCTGGGAAGGTTTACGCTGGAGTTTCAGACAGAGCGACAGAGGAAGAGAGACGGAGAAATAAACTGCTCTCTTGGGGTGGGGGCATAAACATTTACTTTTCCGTGAGGGGTCAGCGATAGCGTTGCGAGCGGTCAGAAAAACGAGGGTGGGCAAAGGGAGAGAAAAAGAGGAGGAAGGAGGTGGACAGTGACAGACAGACAACAGATAGCAGGGGAAGCGCGCCCACTCATCAGTCGGTATCGAACACACAACGTGAGCCTCTCTGTTGTGCCCATCCAGCTGTTCACTGAGACAATTACGCCGCCGCTTTGTGAAGCCACCCTTTGAAAACTAGCCGAGCAGTGTTTGGGGAGTTAGGACTATAACCATAACCATAACTGGAAGCATAACCATAACCATAACCATTTCTCTGAAGTCGATGGAGGCTATCAGACCACACTGGAGTGATTTCAGCAAGAATGGTGCGAACAGGCTTTGACTAAATTCACTGGGGGAAAAAAAATAAATAAAGTAACTGGAAAAATAGCCAACACTCTCAAAATAGAACAAGCTGTGTCTTCATTCAATAATCCCAGTGAAACGTTTTGGTAGTAGATCCTTTATTTACAGCGGATGAAAGTCCACAAATGCTGATTGTGACTGATTATGCACTGAATGAAAACAGAGCTTACTCGTTTTTGCAGCAGCGGTAGCCATTTATATCAGTTTTGCAACTTATTAAGGAGACAAATTTCACCTCCTTTGTTGATTTATTTGATTTTGTTGAACTTTTTTTTTGGTGGCACATAAAGCCACTTCTGCTTTAATATGATCAGTGAAACTTATATTTGTCCAAAATGCCAGTCATGCCCCTCAGGCTCAAGTTGTACAGTCAGGAACTCAGATAATATATGCCTAAATCACAGTACTGGGATTTACAAATAAATAAATAAATAAATAAATGATGATGTTACAAGGAATTAGATAGCACTCTTTTAAAGAAAATATGCGAATACTTGTTAGATTGATCTGAAAAATCCCTCCTTGAATTTCAGTCGTATTTCATTTTAAAATGTTCCTGTTGGCTTACACTGACGTTGCCATGTGTTTCTACAAAAGTACGTTTAAAAGTAAAAATCCAGTTGCAGCCCGTTAAATCATCTAACCCCACCGGCAAATATTTTCACTTGCTTCAAGAAAAACAAGATCTTAGTGCTCAGCGCGAGATCACATTTTTAAAATGGATGTTGTTTTTGCAATGTAGAGTGTGATTACTGTCTGTTTATCTGCTGCAAATGGAAGAGGACTCCGGGGCTTTAATGCTTGTGTCATAACATAAACACACACTGGCACTTTGATGACACTGTTTTATTACTGGAGTACATTCATAAACCACGGGAAAAGCACACTATAAAGAACAATATGCAGGGCTGCCTCTCCCTCTAATCCCCCATTTCTGCCCTTTTGTGTGCAATCTCTCGCTCACTCCGCTCACGGCGAATCAAACCCATGGTTCGGCGGCGCTGTGGCAGGAGAGTGTGAGATATGCGGTTCATACGTGCGGCGAGATAGAGATCTCATTTCTTCATGTGTGTGACACTCGCCTCGGCGTAAGCCATGAGAAAAAGGCATATTAGAATGCACTGCTGTGTATTGTGCTGGAACACACTGCAGCCCCACTGACCCTAATTTATAATGACTCCATTGTCTTGGGGAACGTAGACGTGTATCATGCATAAATGAAGTAGGACAGGCACTTTAGCGGGGGAGATGAGGTGATTATAGCCCATGGATTAGTCTGCCTGGGTGAGGCAGATGATCACCCCAATGTGCGCACACATATGCATGCACACACACTCGTGCACAGACACACTACACTACTGTCCGCGGAGGAGTGTGCACACACATGCTGGCACACGTGTAGACCAGTCCATGCAAGCTAACAGACATAAAACCCACAAAACTGCAAGCTTATGCACACACACACACACACACATATACATGCATTTACATAGGCTAACACACATACACACATTCCCACACAATGACCTAAGCATGACACCCAAACAAACACAGTGTGAGATGGATTTACTGTAAACAAAGCCCAGAGGAGGATCATAACGATGGTGTCCGGTTTGGGTTAAGCCTCCTCACCAGTGATTAAGGACTGAGGGATTCATGAAGGGCAAGTGTAAAGTCTCACTGTGGGTGCACTGCATGTGAAGTGGAAATGGGTGCAGGTATGACTGACGATGGAAACAGGAATATAAGCACAGTTGTACTTTTGGACTCTAGAGCAGCCCTGCACGTTGTTGTTTTGCACAAACTTTGTTGCTTTTTCACATTTCATGTTTTTGCCCTGATCTGCCAAGTCAAATTCCTGTGGCTAAATCACTAGAGAAGCCAACATGTTTTGACCTACAGTGGTTGAAGCGTAATGGCTTTTTTTTGACGATTTAGCCACTACAATAAAGGCTTTTTTAATTTCCTACTTCATTGTCACATTTCCTGAAATTTGGAGTCTGGATCGGATTCCAGGAACACATTTGTGATCTCTGTTTGATCATATAGAGCAACCAGTCATCTTTTTTTTGTTTTTTTTTTTTCTGTGCACCCTCTTACGTTTGATGATTGAAGTATTTCTGACCTAGAATTCACTTTTGAGTCTAATGGGATAAAACAGAATATCCAGTTCATAGATACCCACCTTCACCCAACCCTTTTTCCATGGAAAGCTTCCTCGCAGGTACTGAGTTCAGTCTATGTTTATATGTTGGTGAAATATGCATACTTCCTTTCACCCTCAGATAAATCCAAGTCTTTTAAGGCAGATGTGCCCATTGTTGCGAGTGCGTGCTAAGGGCTGCACAGATGAAGACGGACTTTGAACCTGGTGAAACAGAGGGCAACAAGTGTGTTGAGGAGGAATGAATCAGGCTGTTTTGAGCAGCTGACAGTCGCAGGAATGGTGACAGACTGCATTCAGTCTGCCGGGGTATAAGGTTTACAATCCTCTTGTTGAGCTCGGGAGCCTACAAGGAGGTTACACAGTGGTACCGTTGTTATGATTGGGATTAGTTCAACTAGCAGACCAACCTGTGTCTGTCTCTGCTCTGCCTCACTAATGGACAATGCTCCAAAATCCCACCGGTGGTGTTTACATATTCTCAAGGTTGTTGAATACTTTTTCCCTCTTCATTTTATATGTTATAACTTTATGTCATGCAATGGGGGAAACATCTGAAATCTCCCACTTCTGCTCGGTTTCTTAATGACCAAAGTAAATGCATAAGTGCAAGGGAAGCCCTGTGGCTCAGTGTCAGTGGAGGAATATTTTCCCCTGCCCTCCACTATGTGGCGCACAGAGTCATGTAGCAAAACCAGGACAGCAGCATTTGTCTTCATCACTGAATCCTGAAAGGAAGACGAGAGCAGAAGTGCCAACAGGTAAAGAGGCCAAGCACAGGAAGAAAAAGCACTTTGGTGCCACTGTTCATCCATGAGCTGGCTGTCTATTAGTTACATATAACACTCATATCCAAAATCATTTAGTGCAGTAGGACTACTGAGTCCTACAATGTGATCTTCCTCAAAACAAGTGAAAAGTATGGCATTTTTGTCAGACATCCTAACCATTTCGAAAGCAGTCTGGTCAGGCACAGTAATTTTCTCGGCACAGCTCACAGCCCAATAACTCACAGATGAAGCCTGGCGACAGAAATCCATAAAACGAGTTGATTTGCATCGGAACCAAGTGAAATTTCCGAGAAACTATCACGTTTACAAGAGGCTGGTTAAAACACACACAAAAAAATTGAACGCTGACCTAGTTACAATCTAATAGTTTCAAAATAACTCCAGTCGAGCGTGTTTGGCGTTATAAAACGGTGATTTTATAGATAGAGACAACTGCTTGATGTGTGAGTTACAACATGGAGAGGGGGCTCAGCCAGTGGAGGGGCTTGTGCACTCATGTTCATTAAATGAGTTAGTCCTATCTGTCGCCCTGAGAGCCACATCCACCCCCCACCTCCCACCCCCCCAGGAGGAGGGATGTTGTTTTTGTAAGCGAAACGCCCGTCATTCAAAATCCAAGCCAATGAGACTGTGCGTAACCATGAAACTGTACACTGCAAAAAATATCTGCCCTAACAAACCTATTGCAGTGCTGCGTGTTAAAACCTCATTGGGGAAAAAAAAAAAATAGCAGATGGCACGATATTTCATAGTTTCATATTTCCTATAGGCTTGTGATGTTATTTTCTGACATGGATTGATTTGCCTTAGCGTGTTTTACTTTATTTTTCCTATACAATCCTTGCAACCCGTGCAATCGTGAAACAGCACAACGTAGAAGCAAAGAAGAGTCGCTTCACCCCGCTGGCAAAAAATAAATAAATAAATAAATAAAAAATAAAAAATAAAAATTGCATTTTGGCTTTGAGAAAATAAAACTTTTAAGTCGACTGAGGATGAGACTCGGGTTTTAATGCCTTTGTCGAAGCGGACATTTTTTGCAGCGTGCCCTGGCTGGCACAGTAGGAGGGTGGAAGAGAAGGAGGGTAGTGGGGGTCCGGGAGAGCATGGCCGCAGGAGCAAGAGCGCTGACTTGGATTGGTTTCTCCAGATTGATAACACCACTCTTCATGCGCTCTCGGTTGTGTGTCAGGGCTGCTTGCCAGGGGACATATAGCTCTGCGTTTACGCACAAGAGAGAGGTTTTATTTACTTGCGTTAGGCAGGGCTGGAGCGCTTGGGAAGCTGCGGGTCTAACCGGAGCTGCTGGTTTAATAAGTCCTGTTCTTGCCTTGGCAGTTTAGCCGACACCAGAGGAGCGATCCGGATTTTGAGAGAGGATAACGACGAAAACGACGCTACAGAGATTGCGCTTTTCTCCGTCTCCGTCCCTGCGATATAGAACATTAATTTCCACTTAACATTTTTTGCAGAAGGGCTGCGTACGTTGTCACCTCTCCTGGAAATTCAATGCAAGTTAGAGAAACTGTTTGGTGCGCGGAGTGGAGTTGAGCCGGAGGGAGATTGTTGCGGACTGTGCTTATATTAGTAACAGCTTATAGGTGTTTTATTTTTTGTATAGTTCGTTTTTGGAAGAGACTTGGGGTTTTTTTTGTATTTCTCCGCGCAAGCGACTGAAGTGGATGTGTTGGATGCAATGGGTGCGCGATCTCACTGTTAGATCGGACTGAAACCGAAACCTCTATTTAAGAGAAACACCGTCAACTTAACCCTATATTCGTGGTAAACAGTGAAGTGAGGACTACAGCTCGTGAGGGAGGAAAACGGTGTGGAGCGACATTCAGATGTGACCGGCCTCTCCTCGCTGCTCGCATCACAAGATTTTTCGCCACCACATCCAGTCCAAAAAAAAAAAAGAAAAAGAAAAAAAAAACGCCGAATCAGGAGGGACTTTGGCTCGGCCAAGTTTGAGAGCAATGCCGCAGGTGGAAATGATCCTGTTCCTCTTCTTCATCATTGGGATGTGTGTGTATGGCCAGGACCCGGCATCCAAGGTGGTGTCCGACCGATACGCCGTCTACTGGAACCGCACCAACCCCAGGTGAGTGACACGCCAGGCGGACGCACCACGCAGCACCCAGGGGTCCCCCTCAACCCGCAGCAGGGGTTGAACTTCACCCTTGACATTGTAAGGTTAAAACCCCACATTACCCAACAGCCAGTACGTTTAATTATGTGTGGATGTTGAGGTAAACGAAGTGATGAGCTGCCCGACATCAGCGGCATGAACATTACAGTGCGCTACAACCAACATTACAGACAAAAAGCAATATTTTACAGCAAAAAAGAAAAACAGTTTGGCCTATTTGGATCTGATTTCCCATTCAAAGTTACTTCTTTCATCTTACGCGACTTTGACACTACTTATATCGGTGTAGAATTTGCTACGAATTTACTTCATAATTTTATGTCAGCATAAAAGGTGAGTACCTAAACGCTATTCTGCACATGACGATTCATTTCTGCCTGGTTTACCCTCCACTGGGCTACATCCCCCCCATTTGGTGGTGGTAGACTTCACTACTGATGATTGCAATTTAATATTTATAATATTCACATTTGAAACATCTCCGTAATCAACCGTGCGCGCTGCTGCACACCATAAATCATATTTGACAGTGCAACAATTAAGTCGTGTGGGCTACAGTGAGGAGCAGGATTTTAACACAGATTGTCTGCTCTATGTGGAAAATGAAAAGTGCACAGTTAGAATTGGAATCGTTTTTTTTTTTTTTTTTAAAAAAAAGGCAAATATATTCGGCTGTGCTCAGCCTGCTGATTGAGAATAATGCTGAGTTGCAGCTACTTTGAGCATCGGCGGTCCTCTGCCGCCGTCGATTAGCATTGACAAAATAGTTGTTATCTTGCTTTTAACACTGTCAGTTAAAGTCAGTGGATATTTCAAGTCAAGTTTCAGTCTATTTGCTATTTGTCATTTCTTGTGGTGACATAGCCTATCATGATGTTAAGTGCATTTAGTAAGGAATAGCTAATAAAAACTTACAGTTGTGCTGTGAATAGGCCTATTTTCTTGTAAATTCTGAGCTGGTTTGCCACCTCCTGACTCTATGTAATTCAAATGAGTAGAAATGAACCTTCTGAAATGTGTGATAACTGTAGAGCATGGAGGGATTAGTGATCTGATCTAATTTACAAAGGATATGTACATGATGGTAGCCTACATTTCTCACCCTAAACAATCCTCTGTGTTGGGACACCTCCCTTGATGACTCAGTGATCCAGACTGAATTACTGGCACCTCTGAACATACTGATAGTATGACTGTGTCATTCTGTAAAACGGGAACAGGTTCATCGCCAGGTATTGGCCCAGGTAGTGGCTGTTTGGTGGTTGCTACAGTTTCGGCATGAGTCAAAAATATATCTGTATGTTTGTTCTGGGATAAGGAACCTGTTTGTTGGGCTGTCTTTGCACACACACACACACACACACACATACACACACATGTGTGACACTGTTGTTTGTTTCTTATAATGGTAACCCTTACGGTAAAGCTTGTGCACTGAGTCTGGGAAAGAAGGGGAACAGACGCTCAGTCACTGGATGAATGCAAACGTCTTGTGGCGGCATCAAAGACAGCTGATAGAGTTCCTGTTGTATTATCACTTATCTGGGAGTGATAGCATCTCTGGTGCAGCCACAGTCTGTCCCACTCACAGTTTTTTCGCCTGCAAAAGTCCCCAGTTCCCAAGTCTCGCTCTTTGGTTGCTATGCCCCCCGTCCAAGTGTCCCTCCAGCCTCCACCCCCCTCCTCAGCCCACGCTGGGGCAGACAATAAGGGGTACACAGGGGTATTTCAGCAGTGGCCAAGGCTCAGCATGGTGCATGCTCTTGTGAGAGATACACACATGCTGAGGTCACACACTCAGTAGTAACCAGGCAGGCTCTGGGTTAAGCATCAGGGAGCAGCGTGGAGGGGACCGTTGTCAGGGTCAAAACCGGGGCAGTACCGCAGGCCATGGGGCCCGATGACGGACCATGCAAGGCACCCTGCCTGGTCTTTGTCTCCGCAGAATGGGGCTCTTTGGCTAAATAAATGAGTAACTCTAAATGACTGTCTCCTTTTCTCATTCATGAGTCTAATCTAAACCCGACCCGGGCTATATAATGTAACAGAGTGCCGTGCTAAAGGTTGGGGCCCCTGACCCGCAGTAGAACCTAGCAGTATTCCATACAAGATCCTGGGCCCCGGCTCCCTGCTGGTTAATGTAACCATACTCAGCATTCGAACCCTGGGTCCCGCTGCGGTATAGTCCCAACTTCCAGATGAGCACCCCCCCCTGCCCCCTTCCCGCTCTGCATTTTTGACCAAAGTGAGGAAAAAAAGGCACCCAGTGCAGCAGTCCATACTCAACCATTCATGAAATCCCCCACAGGAGCTCTGGAATTGAAACGGGAAGTGGGTCGTGAAAAATGGAAATGCGATGACATTTTCACATGTTTTTCAATTGTGTCAAACACTTGTGGGTTGCGGGAGTCTTGTAATTTAGAGAAACGTGTGCTTCCATGTTTGCTATGGAGAAAAAAAAAGGAAAAAAATCTTGCTGTGTTGATGGTTGTCGTTGATTGGCCCAGATAGACAGAATCCTAAGCAGTGGAGCAGTGGGATTTATCTCTGAGGATGGTTCAGCCATGCCCCGAGTTAGAAATGCTTCCACAGTGACAGCAAGTAGCTGTAGTCGTATAAGCTGCTTAATTAATAGGAATGAAGCTACAGTGTCAGAGAGGCTTGTTGGAGAGACATGAAACTACTGAGGCACAATTGATATAATGACTCCTAGTTGATTGTTTGGCATGTGATTCCGCCTTTTGCAAAAGAGGAAAAAAAAAGAAAGAAAAGCCACGAATATGAATGTAATTTTTTTTAGTGTTAGTCAGTCATATTTAATTTGCGCAGGCTGCCCCTACTGTGCATAATAAAATGTTCCATCATTGGGTGAATTAAGACTTGACTGATTGAATTGTGGGCTAGACGTGGGTTACCGTGAGTTCACGTTTGTGTGTTGAATGGTGCATTTGTAAAAGAGAGAGTACTGTACACAGGGTTCAGCTGCAAGCTTGCAACTATTTATAAATTGAATTTTACAATTTGCATGCCATGCGAAGTTCTGGAGTTGTGGTCCAAAAAGCAAGAACAAACACAAAAAACGACAAAAAAAACAACACAAAATGAAATATTTGTTAAATGTGTAATGTATAGACCCAGAGTTATTTCACATATTTGTAGGTAATTTTAATGCTAATATGCTGCACCCAGTAACATGTCCTGCTCATATTGCCAAGGCTTATGAGCATACATAATATTGAACTCTGACAAAAAAAAAAAAAAAAAAAAACAACTTCCAGGCAAGAAATCAAAATCTAGAAAAAAGTGTAGAGTCGTGTAATGGAAAAAAAAAAAAAAAAAAACTGCAGGAACCCCGTGTTCATGTAAGAGAAATTAGTCACAGATGTTACTTCTCGGTGTCGCCGCCTGTGTCAGTCATCAATTGATGGAATAAAGTGTGTGCGCATTTAGTCCTGTACTAACAAGGAGCTATTAGAGAATTCCCTGCTCACCCTCTATTTAGCTGCTTCATTAAAACCCACCCGGGTCCATATGGTCTGCATGCAGGCGTTGCTGTGGCCCAAGGTGTTTATTTGTTGCTGATAGGTGGGATCAGCGGAGAATCAGGGCTGAGTTCCGTCCCTAATCTCCCAAGCTGTTTGTGTCCCCGACGCCATGGAAACCGATACCCCTCGTCATCAAAGAACCTCATTTGGTGGGACTAACGACCTGACAGCTGGGGAGAGAGGGATTCCTGCATTCTGCAAGAGCACTGTCACCCCAGGGGTTTCCTTTAATCCCTGATAATGCCCATCTAAAGCTTTCCACAACAGATGCAACATATTTCTGTATAAGACAATCAAAGTTTTTTTTAAGCCCTGCTTTCAGGTTTGGTAAGTGTGGTTACTAACTCACGATATCCCTTTGATGGTCAAAGCTGTCCTCTCTCTTTCAAAGCCAGTTTTTTTTTTTTGGCATGCATTATCATATTATACAGCAGGTCTGGCTAGAACAGTTCAGACAATACCGCCGAAACGGGATAAGGGCCTTGTGGTTGGTTTCTCTCTGCACCTCTTAGCTTCCTCGCCTTTACATTTGCGCACATCTTCTCTCTTAGTGGCCACGCAGAATGACCTCCGCTGTTTGCTTTTTCTACACTGCTCACTTTTTAATCTCCACTTAAGGAACAATACTCCATTTTTCAGTTTGGGGTGAGCTGATGTTGTGATAGTTTCCCAGTGGCATTGTAAGTTGCTCCGTTTGCATTGTTCCCAGTGTTTACCCTCGTTTTTCCCTCTCAGCCTTTTCCCCGGCTCCCTGCTGCTTGGTTCCGCTTGGATTAAAAACGGACACAAAAAGCAACCACGTCCAAATATTGACTGGGTCTCAGGACCGCAGCCCTCTCCCAGCCCTGGCCCAGACTGCCTGAAAGGCCGCTTTTGTTCCTCTCTTACTCAGCGGCCCATAGCCGGCTTTTAACTATGCATGCTCTTAGAGAGACAGACAGAGAGAAGGAGGAGAGGGGAGTGTACGAGAGAGGGAGAGAGAGAGAGAGAGAGAGAGAGAGAGGTGGATGTGGCGGGACCCTAGTGAGTGTGAGTATGTTACAGGAGGTGGGGCAGCGGCAGGGGAAGGGGCACAGTCACAGGGGGGAGAGAAGCTTCTGGATCAGACACCAGAGGCAAAGACAGGGAAACAGGGGCCTTGCCATGATGCTCCTGGCCAGCGATGCCTGAACCAGACATGTGACACTACTGAGAGACATCAGAGAGAGATGATTGATTTTGACTTTATGTGAGTGGGCTATAGGAAGTGGTAAGAAACTATTAATAAACTGGGGATAAGAGGTTACTCATTTGAGCAATATACTACATTTTATTACATTAATAAACTGAGGGTAAGAGGTGACTTATTTGAGATATATATTCCATTTTAGCACAAAGTGAAAAGCATTAAGTGTCACTGCAGCAAACATTTAAGTCAAGAGACCATTTTCAGTGCTCTGTATCACAGATAAGGAATCTCTCATCCTCAGTTTCAGCTGTGACCTGTGTACCTAAAAGACACACCCTTTATGTCAATTAAGCCATGAGTTTTATAGACTTAGTCCTTTTAGAGGGGGAAGTGGTCCTCCTGTGGAGGAGCCAGTCATTCCTAATGTTGTATGACTCTGCCTGCAGAGAAAAGGTGCCCTCGCCCTGCTTTTATGTTCAAACTAATAAGTCAAAGCCCTCAGGCTGCCACAGCCTGACTGACAGGAACTACAGATAACAGTCTCCAAATAAGTGTGGCTGCTTTGTTTATTTATATTTCAAATACATTTCCTTATTACTTTGCGGTAATTCTTTCAAGTCCAGACACAGTAAGATTTATAATTGTGGTTCAGATAACTGTGTTATGATTTGGTTACGTTTTCTTTTATGCCTCCATAAACTTTTATTTTTCATTTCAGTCACTTCTCAGATCACAGACAGTGTGAGTTTGGCATCCTCCATTTGATATGCACAACAGTCAATGGATTAGAGGGGACTCTTAAGGCCTAATCTCACTGCCTCACTTCACTGCACAGAGGTTCACTTTTCTGCCGTTTTAATCTTGGTGGGGCTTTTTTGTGTATGCTGTTTAAATGTGAGTGGTGAAATGGCATCCCCTGTGTCTTTGTAGGCACCGGTGAGGGTATTAGCAAAGAGGCTCTAAGGGGTTTAAGAGGTCAGCCCTCCCTTTGTGTGGAGACACAAAACACTTCCTGTGGGACCCTTCACCCCTCTCTGTTCTTCTCTCCAAAAGCCAGGCCTTGCCTGACCATTCACATTAATCAGCCTTAGCTCCTAATGACTGCAGTAAAGCTTCTGAAAACTGCTTCTAAAAGGTCCTAAAGAGCCACTAAGCCTCCTAACAGACTAGGCAAGGCTGCTGCTGTATGCTGTGCATCTCTGGAACGCACACACACTATCAAAGTTAGCAGAGAGCATGTTGTGAGCGGCTATCTGGGATTCCCTTTATATTTTGCACATAGGCAAAGATAATGAAACACGAATTTATACAGTTCGACAAGACCCACTGTGTAAATTGGAATCCGAGAAGAGAGCGAAAGTTTTTCAGAAAGCTCTACAGCTGCAAGGATATATTATGTGCTTTCCATTAAAGGAACGTTTTTCTGAGGCAGAGTGGAACTAAAGGATGTATTTGAACTGCATTCTTCAAATGAGTAGAGTAAATGTAAAGGATGAATCGACTCCACAGGATTTGGTGGGAGACAGAGAGGAAGTGAAAGCTGGAGTTGGAATCATCAAAAATGTGCTCTTGGTCCCTCGCTCATTTAATCACTGCAGCTGGAATGTGTCTGAATTCAAATTGTTTATCTAAAGGGTGACTAACCTACTTTTAGTGTTGATGATACTTAATACTGGTCTTTAGGTTAGAAGGCCATGGTCCTGACTTGGTAGCTGTAGTGCAGCTTGTTAAATCGACTGACATGGATAGGGCAGACATGGTTGTCTCTTTTGGTTTAATACAAGTGAAAGTAATGAGACATCTGGCACTGGAGTGCATTCTTAAGGAGTCTTAACTTGTTCCAACTGAAATGTAAATTGGCTAGAAAAGTATGCTTGATATAAAGCAACTGTGATCACACTGATAGCGGGGCCAAACCTCCAAGTAACTTCTCTGGAAATTTATTTGGGTCATTGTGGCTTTGGAGGTACAACAAAAAAATATTTACACCTCTTCATCAGGCAGTTCCTCCCCCTTTTTTTTCAGTGGTTGCTGACTTTAGGTTTTTTGCATGTCTTGGAAGAAATCGGACAACAAAAAAATTTGAGTGTGACTGCACTTCTTTCCCAGTTTTGTGAGTCATGTGTGATTCACGTCGCGTTTATGCGCACTGCGACGATGATGCCGCACATAAGCGGGCCGGTTTTGCTGCCTATCAGACTATCTGAAGCATCTTTGATAAAGAAAATATGCTTTTGTGGCAGACACCCCTGCTGTGTAAACGCCTTATTTGCCAGTGTTTAAATAAAATCTTATCTGATGGGAGCATTTTGGCATGAGGTTTTATCTCATGAAAGTTTTGCAATAGTGATTTTCATAGCATGTGGAGGCATGTATCAGTTAATTTCTGTGGAAAAAAAGTTTTTTTTGGCATACTTGGAATTTTCAGTCTCCTGTGGACAAATTAGGAAAAAGGGCACCGATAAAAACAGCTCTTTGGTTAACATGGGAACAAACAAGTGGTATTAGGACGTGTGTGTGTTGGATGAAGAGTTGTTTTTTTAAATGAACTTGGTGTGACTTTGTGGGACCTCTAGTGTGGCTGACTGGTCCGTAGAGACAGAAAGTGTTTCCTCCTGTTGGATTTGAGCACGCCGGGTGCTTAGGGACCCATGAAATATTAAAAAGCTGTTTGTGATCTCACGGTAAAGCTTGGACAGCAAACCTTCACACGCAACCAGGAAAAATCCAGGTCACGACTGCCATGACTTCAATACAGGGGTTGACATTATGTCAGGCTTTTTTTTTTTTTTTTTTTTTTTTTAACAAATCTCTTCCTGGCCTGTGTTTCTTTGGTGATGAATGACTGCGATTAAATAGTGTTTAGCATTTTATCATCGCACAACTTGAGAACGCACAGGGCCATTAATTGAAATCTCAGACTGCCAAGATTTGTACACTTTCCATAGACGTGGCTGACTCGCCTCCTCTTTCGCCTTTCTCTGTGGTGTGTGGCAGAGCGGGGAACAGAGGCAGCCATTTCCAAATTCGACTCCATTTTGTTTCAAGGCAAAAAAAAAAAAAAAAAAAAAAAAAGTAGGTTACGAATCTTGGGACGTTACTTAAGCATTCACCGATTTTTTTTTTTTCTGAACCTACAATGGCGATAGGCGAAATGATGAGCCGAATGAAGAAAGATTATCCTGCACATTTGTGGTTACTTAGTGTTAAAATCATTTACATGGTTAGTCCTCATGATCTTGACAGGCAGTTTGACCAAGGCTGGATTTTGGGGAGTGCAGTGGCAGCAGGAGTGGGGGCCATCCAAGCGAGGCAAAGCGCTTGTTTCTGTCTCCCGGCCCAAACTTACCTAGTAACACAGTGACCGCCGGGGCCAGCTGTGGCATGTTTGTGTCACAGCCATGTTGTGTTTTTGCCCAAACCCATCACCGTGTGTGCCATCACCGTTTGCCTCACATGGGCTGGTACTTTGGCGCTCATATCATTGGTAGCAGCAGCACAGTGGGAACTCACAGGCAGACGCTGCGAGTGCTCATGCTGATGATCCCCCTTTATGTCTTGGCTCCACCAGGGCCTTTAGTTATTCTAGTGCATAATTGATGGAGGAGTTAGAATAGCAGAAGTAATACGATGAGAGGGTGCAGCCAAGCGGAGTGAGGGATCGCGTGCGTGGGGCTGCAAACATTGCAGGGGACGAGAGGAGGGCATCTGGAGTAACAGGTCCCAGCGCAGAGTCAACACAGAATGTCACCATCCAGCCAATCGCAGCTCGCCTCTCCCCACCAATAAGACGTCTGCACTTCAGCAGAATACTACGCTCTCATGAATCAGACGAGAGACTCCTCAGTCATTAGTGCCTCTCCATAAGCAGGGCTCGGCTCTTGTCAGCTTTTTTTTCCCCCCCTTCTGAGTTTCAGCAGAATAGTTGTGGGTTGAGCGTTTCATGTGGAATGTGATGTATAAAGTGAAATAATTTCCATTTTACTGGTCATTTAAATTTGACTGAGTGGCAGGGGTTGTAAATAACCACAGTGGGTTTTGGCCCCACAAGGCTTTCTTTGCCAGCGTCTTTGTTCCTTTATCATGTAGTGCATTCTGAGGTTGGCTTCGCCGTATCAGCAACGACAGGGTGTATATCACACCTAGACAAGCTCCTACAAAGAGAGGCTAATGGTCAAACAACCCCGCATTGTCTGTTAAACAAAGAGACGAGGTCACAGATAATCTGTCCTGTCCCGCTTCAAAGACACTGACTCACTCTCATGCAAGAAAAGTGACAAAAGCAGAGTGAACAGACGGGTTTCCCTTCAGGCTCGCCCGGGATACCTGGGATCCCGTCCATGGATTTGTGGGCAGAGCCTGAAACCGCTGAGTTTCGCTGCGCTCGGAGTTGTGACGTGCACTTGAATTTGAGTGGTGTGCTTCTCTTGGTTCAGCTATCTCATATTTCTAGTCTTTTCTTGAACAATAAAATTAAATAAAATAAAAAATAAATAAAGAAGGAGGAGACAAAATGTATGTGCATTAATATGATGATGCTTGGAATGATGAAATATGTTAAAGACAGTGAAAATAAAAAAATTAAAAAAAAATTGCACAAAATGTTAAGACAATGAATCATTGCAAAAAATAAAGAAAAAAGAAAAAAACTAAATTATGCGCACATGAACTGAAAATTTCATATGTTTTCATTGTATTCAAGGAAATAAAACGGTTCGTTAGTTAATACTTTTGCCATCATCTTTATTTTAAAACAGTATTTCTTTATCATTTTTTGCATCAAATTAATATTCACATATATATATATATATATATATATATATATATATATGGTAATTTCACTTTAGTTTGGTCATTTTAAAATAGCATTACCAATAATTTCTTAGTATATATGACACATTAGTCATTTTATTGCACATTATATAGTGTGAACATAATTGCTGAATAAATCTTGAATAAAAAGGGTATAAACACGTTTCCCTGTTTTCTCCAGTTTCACCCCAGTGACAACCACTAACTCCATGACAGCTTCATATTGCGGTCGAATACTCCAGGTCAACAGCTAATGTGCTTTTGCTGTAATTTCATGGTGTTTCAAGGAAAAAAAAAAAGAAAAAGTGTTCTTTTAAATATGCACCAGCCAGCCTATGAAAACAGTAAGTTATGGTGAATATTTCCACCACCTGCACTGCAGACGCTACATGGTGCTCGATGTAAACTTGGCCCTGAAACAGACCTGTGCAGAGGAGCACTTAGAGGCCACTGGACCGGGACTGTGGCTATTAAGATCATAAAATCCCACTCATAAAGATGTTTTATTTGTTTCCTGAGTGTGCTGGCTGCTTAGGTTTCCATCGGAAGTCTTTATGGCACAGCGGTAATATTTCTGTCTCTGGATGGAGCTAGCCATTGAGTTACAGTGGAATACTGTTAAGTGGCAAAAGTTCAGTAATTTAATTATACTTTCTTTCTGCTACTTCACTGTTGTCTACAATGTTAAAATGGAAAATACATTTTGCGTTGTGTAATTTTATTTCAAAGCGATAATTATAATTCTGCATCGCAGGAGCCATAAATTTCAGTGTAAAATAGAAGCAATTTCACTGTTTAGTAGATGTTACTTATTTCGATGAATAATGTTTTCTAAATGTCAAGTACTTCATCAATGTAATCACATTACTTACATCTACATATGTCACTCTCTCTTTGTGTATAGATAGATAAATATTTTCTATAGATATTTTAGTTTTTATACTATTATTATTCATAGTCATTCATAGTACCTCAAACCTAATAGTCCTTCATTTATGAAAATACTTAGTAGGCATTTTTTTCCCTTTTAATATAATTAGCGATCAAGAAATTTACATTTGTAAATTTGTGCATTTATGGTTTGAATAAAAAATATACAAAACTCAAAAATATGGGATCTATTCATTAGAAAATATAGTGTATGTAAATAAACATTTAGGTTGATATGTGATCTTGCAAAATTTTGTTTGTAATTTCCATGATATTGTGTTATTTTATGGCTTCACTCATTTTAATTTAGGGTGAATTAAAACATTTGATATTGTGTTGTATTACACAGAACTGAGTATTTAACGATCAAGCAGAAAAAAAAAAATGGATTACGGTGAGCTAATTGGCTTACATCCTTCGGACAAGTTGTGTTTGAGTCTTTAAAATTAGTCTGATATTAAAGCTTGTGAGCGGTGCTTCATAATTTGCCACTAAAATTCCCGAAAATCGCTATGAGAAAAGGTGAGTCGGCGTTGCAAGGGTTGAACCGCTGCAGAGACCCAATCATGTGTTGCTGGCGCTGGAATCCACCTCTGTCAGCTTTCCTCAGTTTCGCTTATTTGAACATTTGTGATTATAGGATGAAAAAAGGAAAAGGAATTGATCGAAGAAAAAAAAAAAATGGCTGGTGTGCAGGCGCTGAAGTCCTGTGACTGCTCCTTTGGGTCACATGGTTCACCCAGAAGTAGTGCTAGTGAGGTCTAGACACGCGATACACAGGGGGGTTAGAGAAACACGCCGGCTAAGACGTCACACACATTTACCATCCACCAAGCCACTCCTGAATGGCGGAGGCAGGCCCTTTCTAAATTTTGCCCAGCAACCCAGCAGCGTAGTGGGAGATATGGTGCTATGGTGCACTGGCATCTAATGACCATTTTGTGACATGCTTTTTATTTTCCAGTCAGAAGCCACGTTTTCTTATGGTTTCACAGTAAATCAGTGAGATACAGCCCGATGCATGACTGTAAACTTTGCTTGCAGGTGGTTGAAAATGATTTTGTTTGATATCACAGAGTGGAGTTTGAGTCGCTGGAGCAGCCGCTGCTGGCTGAGGCCGCACAGGTCTTCTGCGTTTGGTTTCACCACTGCCTTTGTCGCTTGGATCCCAAAGTATTCAGAATCACAAATCCTCCACACTGTACTGCAGTGGATAAGAAGTATGCAAATCTGTGCCGTGCACAAAGAGAAACAGGGCCGTGCTCAGTCACAAACTCACCAATCAGGGTTAACCCGTAACCTGCGGCAGCCAATGAGCCACGAAGCAGCTGTGTTTTCATTGGCTGCCAAGCGCAGATAACCAAAACTGTACCAGATACACCAGGGTAGAAATAACCCAGTATTCTATATCTGCACCCATTGCCTGAAGGGAGCAGCTTTTAATGCACCGCTGAATTCATGTTGCACGGCAGCACCAGCTCGCTATTTGGGGAAATAAACTTTGAAAAGCCAGCAACCATCTGCTTGAATCAATGGGCTATCTGTTTTTTTTTTCCCTATCCATTATGGCAAGGGCATTGACAAACACACATGGACACATACGGGCAAATACACTTGCGCAGAAACACACACACAGACACACAGATGCAGCATCTGCCACAGTCCAAATGTTAGAAGGTTATAGAGAACTAAGCTTGCTCGCTCGCTTTTGCGCCTCCTCACTTTCTCCTTATCTCTCCCAGTGTCTCTCACTAGCCTCCCTTTCTTTGCCTTGCCTTCCCCTTCCTCCCTCCCTCCCTCCCCCTCTTCTTCCCTTTCTTCTCTCCCTGGTGTCCACACGTCTGTCATGTAGCTGCTGACTCCCACTCCTGGTCTGATATCAGATATGGGAAGGGCGAGTGAGGCTTCTCAGACTTCACAGCCTCCTGTACTTCCCCCCACTGCCATTTCCATTTCCATTTCCATTTCCATTCTCCGCCGCTCAGCTGAGTCCCCAGCCCTTTTCCAGCTCGAGCTCCCTCCTGATGTCACTTCCTCCTCTGGCTCTGACCCTCTCTGCCACCCTGCACGCTCTCTTTTTTTGTCCTTTATTGCTTCGTGGGTGGGTGTGTGTACGCTTTAGCAGCTAGACCGTTCCTAAAAAGCCGATGAACAGTCATGGGAAGCTCTGCCAGGGTGCAATATCCAGTGTTTGCTCTTGTCATTTGGCGTTGCGTCGTGAACCTATAAAGAATAGATGCAGATGCTGTTCAGATGATTGTGAAAATGCTGGGTGATATTAATTTGGAGCTGCTCTGGGGGTCCAGGCAGACAGTCTCATTTAATCTGCTGTGGAAAATGAGTCTGCAGACTTTGAGGAGACGGAGAGATTGCACAGACACACACACACACACACACAATGATCTATGTGCATGATACACACATGCATGCATCCAACCACACACCCAGACACCCTCGCAGCACGTTTATGTTTTCACACTCGGAGGCAAACGCAGCACAGACACTGACTTGTGCGCAGGGTGTCATGTGTTTGTCCTGTAAATCAGTTGTTTGATCATAATTTGATTAATCAGCCTGGAGAGCTTTGAATGAAGTTATAGCTTTTCATGTCACGACAAGCGCAGGGTAATCCGTCTGGCCTTTACCAAGCGCATTATAGTCGCGAGTAGAGGCACAGAATGAGGCGACGTGCTAGACAGAGAGTCTGACTCATAATTGGAAAGTCAAAGGTTTTAGTCCCAATTGTAGCTTGAGCAAAACATTAAAATCCCTACTCGCACTGATGGAATATTCACGTGTATGTGCATCTCAGAAGAATACACTGCAACAAGTCCAAATCTTACCAAGAATATTTGTCTTATTTCGAGTCAAAATGTCTTATTTCTAGTCAAAATATCTCATTACACTTAAAATAAGACATGATCGCCTCAGAAATAACTTGTTTTCAGACGATTTTCACCTGTTTCAAGCTAATTTTCACTTAAAACAAGTTATTTCTGAGGTGATCAAGTCTTATTTTAAGTGTAATGAGATATTTTGACTAGAAATAAGACATTTTGACTTGAAATAAGACAAATAATCTTAAATAAGAAACAAATTTTGCCAATGAAACAAGCTAATTTTCACTTGTTTTAAGTGAATTTTCACTTGAAACAAGTTATTTCTGAGGCGATCATGTCTTATTTTAAGTGTAATGAGATATTTTGACTAGAAATAAGACATTTTTACTTGAAATAAGACAATCTTGGTAAGATTTGGAGTTTTTGCAGTGTATCCTCTTTTTTTTTTTTTTTTTTTTTTTTTTTTTTAGCAATAGCTACCATTATATTGATCAGTTGGTGCCTTGCTTAAAGGCACCTGTAAGGTTTTTGCTGAGGCAGGTGAAAGCGTCTCTCAGCCACTTCACCCCTCCGCCATATCTCCCGCCATTCCAGCGAAGCCTCCAATCACGAGCTCGCTTCTCAAGCCTTCAAGGTGCTGTTGTCACTCAGGTGCCCTGCAGGCGTCTCAGGTTCCCTCACACAAGCCAGGGACACCAGAGCCGCCACCCTGAAAGTTTTGCAGCTCAGCCCCTGCGACGCTGTCAGTGCCTGCGTTGAGCCGCACATCGCTCCTCGTGGCTTCCCCTAAACTCTGACCGCTCCGCTGAAATGTGTACATGCATCATTCATTCCAGAAGGGGGATATATGAGGAAACAGTTTCCTAGTAACCCTATAGGTAATAAGGCGACTGAAACGCTCTGAGATGCATAAAAATTAGCCGTTCGCGGCGCGCCCCCCCCCCCGGCCACGCCGTTCCCTCCCCGCAAATGTTTCTCCTACTGCCCTTTTGTTCCGCTCCAGAATGGAGTTGACGCGTGTGAAACCGAACGTGATACCAGGGGCCCGAGGGTTCATTATTTGCCGCTGTTCTCACGGGGTGAGTGAAAAATCACTCCTTTGTGCGTAGGAAGAAAGAGCCTTCCTCTGACCTCATGGTTGTGTGGTGTAATGTCAAAAGGCCCCGAGGTTTGTGTGGTGTAGCCACACCCACCCTGTTGTGGAGCCGTGGAACCAGACGAAGGTCCCCGGTCCCTGAGAGAGAGGGAGAGAGAGGGAGAGAGAGAGAGAGAAAGAGAAAGAGAGAGAGAGGCTCTTGTAAACAAATGTTTGGATCCTGGGCTGTATACCTCACTAATTGGACCTTGGCTGCTTAAAGGATCTTTTTTTTTTTTTTTTTTTTTTTCTTAGAATTCAAATCGTGTGTTTTCTGCATTCCCTGTGTACTGCGCAGTGCAGACCACACTCGCTCTCTCCAATTAGGCCCCTTTTTCTCTCTTGGACGGGAGACACGGTAAAGAATTCTTCCGTGGTGTGATCTCTCTGATGCTGTGCTGTGCAGCGTCAGGAAAGCCTTGACGTCGCTTTTCCCCCCGATATCGGCTCAGTTAAGGCGTCTCTCCCGCCTGTCACGCCTCAAACGCATCTCTGTGTTCATCAAAGCGGCTGCACACAGTCGTTTCTCCGGTCGCGGACGCTTTCCTGGATGTCGGGAGCTTTTCCAAAAAAAAAAAAAAACTCAAATTTGAGAGCTAACAGATGACATAATGGCCCAGAGGAGGCTGCTGTCTTTCAGGTGTTAATTGAATCTGTGTGTGGTATGTGTGCGTGTGTGTGAGTTTCTGTGGCAAAGAAATTCATTTGTAAATACGCAATCTGTCTGCTAAATCCCTCAGCACATTCCTCCGCCGCCGACGAGTCCAAAGTCAAACGCGTATCACACACAGCAACGCAGATTTCAGAGCAAATAATGGTAACTGGCAAAAGTAAATGGCAACTTTAATCATAATTATTACACCACTCAACCGAACCCACGCTCCCAGAGGGCTGGACTTGGATGGCGTTTCGACATTCAGTCTTTTCCTCCCTCTTCCTTCCATCTCCTCTCCGCAGATACGACAGCGCTGTCTTGTTAGCCAGGAATGTGGAAACAGCACTTTTCTAAACTAAACCTTCATGGGAAAAAGTTGCTTCTTCTGTGGAGGAGGAACTGTTAATGGATTAAGTGGCTGCTGTTTCCCACTGAGGGGCCAAAGCCTCGTACCCCGCTCATTCAAGCTGGACCCGCTCCATCTGCGTGGAGGCTAATAGGCATGGCTAGCGTAGCTCAGCTTTAGACCCTGTTCCTCCGCCATAAACTTGGCTTTCCTGCCCCTCTTCACCCCATTCATGTCAGCGGGTCTGGCATTCTTGTTGGGCTTTTTAAGTGTGTTCACTTTGGACGGCGATGAAAGGAGTCGGGGGAACACGGGATCTTAAATCACTTAATGAGGGGAGACAGGCAATGCTTTTGTCCAACTTGTTCTGGAGCTGTGTCCAGCCAAAGGCCTCTAACGGGCTCTGACACCTCGCTTTGCTGCACCGCAGACCCTGTGTGTGTGTGTGTGTATGCGAATGTGTGTGTGTTTGTGCATCGCCAGCAATGCCACAGCCTCCCTGGCTTCAGCGTTCTTCCATTTTTTTTTTTTTTGTTACACATCTCAGCATTTATTTGAATTTCCTCACCACACTGGCATGTTTATTTGGTCTCGGCATATTTCACGTTTTCAGAGCAGCAGTGGTCAGTGTGCCACTTATTTGTGTGTGTGGTGAGCAGGAGGGGGAGGAGGAGGAGGGAGGAGGAAGCCGCACGATGTGTCAGGCTGCAGCGCTGAGGTCAGGGTCGCTCCCTGCGGACGTTTGGCCTTGGCCTGCAGTTAACAGGCGCTGAGCAAACCGGGACATGAAGGGCAGAGCCTCTGTAGAATAAAGCAGAATAAATAAAGCGGTACCAGCCGTATTTCTTACATTTCTGTCACTGCTGTTTCTCCGCGCAGCACGAAAAGCTTTA
Organism: Myripristis murdjan; assembly: GCF_902150065.1. Taxonomy (NCBI): domain Eukaryota; kingdom Metazoa; phylum Chordata; class Actinopteri; order Holocentriformes; family Holocentridae; genus Myripristis; species Myripristis murdjan. Next base: position 7,742,806 of record NC_043991.1, on the reverse strand, counting down.
CTCTTGACAAATCGGTTGTTATTTTTTTTCCCTCGTTTGGGATAAAACACCGTTTTTATTCCTTTTCCACACAACATCATTATGCTAAGCACACTACAAACATCACATTTCTTGTGTTGAAACGTAACACAAATATCTGCTCGCCCAAACTGAACACACTTTTTAGGAGTGTAGCGCTTTCCCAGGAGCCTGGCTAAACTTACAGAGCCTGCTCTCATATTAAAGTGACATTCTGCGAAACATTATATGGGAAACATGTGACTGAAATAGGTAGGAGTGTTATATTGAAATAGCACAGTGAAAAATATCGTTAGGTAGCCCAGTAGATGGATTTATACACTTAGCAGAAGTTTTTTTTTTTTGTATTATCCATGACCCAATGTGCACGCTGACCTCAACCAAATTGTTTTAGTTGCCAAAACCCAAACGTAACCTCAGTGAAATTGTAGTTGGCTCATGTTAAAAGCCAGTGGAGGCAGTGGATGTTGCACCTCTGCTGTGGTTGTGCTGCATCTGGGTCACAAATGCAATGTGTGTCTCCACCATGGCTTCTGCAGAGCGCTGACAGCCAGACATGAGCTCTTTTTTTTTTGTTATGTACATTAATTATTTCTCCCTTCTCACATATTTTTTTTGCCTAATTCAGTGTCATCAATTAGGAAAGTGAACTGCTGGCACAATAAAAAGGTGGTTTTATGTTTATATTTTCATTCAGAGGCATAGAGCTGACAAGACGCATAAACGGCTGCAGAGAAACGTACAGTAACTCAGGCTATAATATGGCCTAAAACAGTGAAAAGTCACTATTGGGACTATTGCGTGTCTGTGTATTCTGTAGTGAGTTACGATATTAATTTTGTGGGTTTGTTTTATCGTCCACATGCACCCACAATTCATATTAGTGTATATCTGCTTCTCATAGATGTAAGCATTTCTGGCCGCAATGAATTCCTAGCATTCATTCACTGTTCTCATTTGGGAAAGTGCGATTTTGGCACAATAAGTAAACAGATCGTTGTTATTTTTTTTTTTTGTATATGGTATATATCGATACACCCGCGAGTCAAGATGGTGTGTTTTCAAAAGAATGACATAGGAGAAAGTGATCCCATGTGGCTTTCGTGCCACATCTGCATCCAGTGGACACTTCAGCAGCGGGCACCATGGCGGTGTGTTTGCTCCGCCACACACACACATATACACACACACACACCTCGGTGCCAGATCTAAACGGCCTTAACTGTAACTTTAACCTAAGTTGTTTTAGCGCTGGGATGCATTATGCGGCCGGCCCTATGCAGGCATCGTGCAAATCGATGGTGCGTTTAACTTTTTTTAAGATATCATATGAATGTTGCATGAGAACCAATTGAGTTATTACATTTTGGATTTTAAAAAGTGTGAGCTCGCCTTTTACGCAGGAGGTAATTGAATGTAGCCATGCATTGTGTGATTCATCATGAGGATATGTTCCAGCTGTGTTAATAACCGCATCACTGACTGCGCTCATATTCACAATATCCTTCTGCTGTTGGCTGCACTTTTGCAGGTTAAGCTGCTTAATACTGAAACCTCGATAATAGCTTTCTATGAACAGAAGTCACATAATATAGCTGTCCACCTTTAGTTTCCTTCATATAAAAAAATAAATAAATAAATAAATAAAAAAATAAAAACAGTGGTGCAGCTGCCAGCCCCGCTCCATCTGTCTGACTGTAATTACCTCTTATGCAGGTGAGAAAATCAGTGATCCAAACAGGAATCAAAATAGTAAGTTCTGCTCGCCGTTATGTCATTTGTTGACATCAAAACATACCCACACACTGCGCACGTCTGAGTTTGCGCACACCGACCATGAAAAGGAGTAAAATCTTTCCGTGTCACGGCAGCTTGTTTAACCCTATAAAGCCATTTGTGTCATACATGATACACATTATCAATTCCGTTTTTCGTTTTCAGTTTAATCAATACTGGACCGAAAATACTGTTGTATACCTTTGAACACTTCCCCTGTTCACCCTGGACCATACCATTGGCACTTCAAGTACATATCATATATCATACACCAGAAAGGTCGTGTAATAACATATTATTATTATTATTATTATTATTATTATTTTGTATATTTTGTTATAGGACTAAATAAAGGGTTCAATTAAAAAAAAAAAAAGGAATTTTCTGCCAATTCTTTCATAGTTCAGGCTTTATCGGGTTAATATGGGTGAAAGTCTTTTTTTTTTTTTTTTTTTTTTTTTTTAACAGGGCTCTTGTAAACCGAACGGATGCAGTTATTCTAATTGAGTTATGATGTTTACATCAAAAACAAGGCCACTTGAGCGCCCGTGCTGTAGCCAAGATGGGAATTTTCCGTGTGTGTGTGTGTGTGTGTGTGTATACTTGTGTTGCTCATGATCAGAGTTGAAAGGAACCCTCTCGAGTGTTATTGCTTTATGGGAGACGCCGGGCCAAAGTGTCGCAGGATTGCTGTGATTAGGATCGAGGCGGCCTGAGTGGTCGGAGGTTTGCATTGTAGTCGGGGGCGGGGGGGCGGGGGGGGGAGGCCTCCACCCCTTGTGAGATTGCCAGCCAGTCATCTGCAGCCAGGAAATCCCCTCTCTCTCTCTCTCCACCGGCTTCCTCCGTCTTCACACCAGCCGCTGGCTCTCTCATCCACTTTCTCGCTCCCCCCCCCCCCTCCCCTTTGCTCTTTCGCCTCGCCTTCAGCCACGAGAAGTGCAGCTCTCCCTCTTCACCGCTCGCTGCCCGTCTCCTGCTCCCAAGCTAGTTGAGTCACTTTCTTTCCCCCCCTCCCCTCACTCTTCCTCTCTCTCTCTCTCTCTCTCTCGTTCACTCTGCACATCGCTCACTCTTCGCCCGCTCGCTGCAGCTCTTTCACTCTCCCGCATTCCTCTCCCTAACCCATTCTTCCTCTTTCCTCTGACATTTCTGCCAGTGGTGCGTATTAGCACCAGGGTGGCTGTTCATATTTGACACTTGTGCTGGATTTTTATCTTTCTCTCTCTCTGTCTCTTTCTCTCTGTCTGTCTCTCACTGTCTACCACTATGTCTCTCTTGTTCTCTCTTTTCACTCACCTCTCTCTCACACACACACACATGCACACACACACACACACACACGCTCACATATGCTGGCACACACACTCACACAGACTCACAGATGAAGTGTAAATGTGCACATCTCGGGTTGTGTAATTGGCAGGGTACACTTTCAGTTACAGTACACCCTTCAGTTTTTTTTTTTTTTTTTTTTTTTTTTTTCCAGCAGCCTGTCTCTGAGTCGATGTGTAAATGGGTTTCCTGGTGAGTTGCGGCTCGTCGTCATCAGGACACTGGAACCAGGGCGCGGTTTTTATAAAGTCCACTGTGGGCACCCTGGCACCAGGCAGATGGGGGCAGAGCTGGCATGGGATGACATGAACCATTAACATATCAGCTGTAAACAGTCGCCACTGCAAAGCTGCCCTGTGTGTGTGTGTGTGTGTGTGTACTTGATGGTGTTTGTGTATTGACGTTGCCCTCTAAAAAAGCCTGGTTTTACACAGCGTTCCCTGTGTAGCTTCACCCCCGCAGTAAATGTCGCTCTCGCCTGTTAGATTTCGCCCTCCTTCCTCGCTGGCTCGGATCCGGCTCCATTCCCTGTCCCCCAGAACGAGTTTAAGACCTGAGGTGGAATGCCATGCAGTTCTCATGGTAAATCACTTTTACATTTTTGGATCTTTCGCTGATGCTCTTGTCCACGGTGACAATACGATGAGCGCTACCTTCGAGAAATCTGAAACGCTGAACACTAATCGGACCGGGCAAGAGCAGTTGAGTTTTTTGATTACCCGAAATGGAGGTTAAGTTTGACTTTCACATCTTTTTAGAATGGATAACACACGGTAATATGTGAAATTAGTTATTAACTTTGCTTAAATCAAAAGCAAATTATTGCCCGGGCACCCCGGTGGTTCACAGTAATAAGGCTAAGCCACAGCGGCCGATACAGAGTACGATCTGATACATGGGCGCAAATTTAGGGGTCTATCTATCTATAAAAGATAGATAGATATTTATAAAGTTTGTAATAGATATTTATCCGCCCAATGAGCGCTGGGATAGGCTCCAGCAACCCCCCGTGACCCTTGTGAGGATAAGCCATTTGGAAAATGAATGAATGAATGAATGAATAATAGATATTTATAAAAATAAGATTTTCCTAGTAAACTGATGCATAAAAAGAATGCAGGAAATTAAGATGCTCAGAATTTCCAGGAGGAGGACCCCCTGACCCCCCACTAAATGTGTCCCCCCCAATGTCTAAGGGAAATTTGCACCGTTGATCTGATCCATGACTTTCACTGAACAGTGTAGGCTTGGGCTGTTAGCATGAACTCATACAAAATACAAACAAAATAACTCATATAAATCCTTCTTTTTTCCAGAATTTGAGAAATACAGTCACCCCTGTGCCCAAAATTTAAAAAAAAAAAAAATTGTTTCATGTAGTCTTGGGTAAAATCTGTGATACCACCACCAGAATATCTGTTGGAGGTGCATTCATATGTAGCGCTGTCATCTTGGGTAGAAACACACGAGCCAGTGAGGCCCTGAAAGCTGGCGTCAGTGATGGAGAGGCCATTTCTGCCGCACTGCTGCACTAAATGAGATGGATCTTTACTTAAAGCAAGAATTATATCCACCCCACCCAACCCGCTGTCCCCTTTAGTGATGACGGAGAAACCAAACGCACTCCCAGAGAGTCGGTCAAAGTGTTTCCCACCACAGGGCAACACGAGAATTTGGTACCGAAATTTAGTACCGAGTAAATTTCAGTACCTGAGGAGTAAGCCTCATCGGTGTCAGTGAGCCAGTAAGCATGCAGAATGCTTGTATCAAGAGCTAATAATGCTAGTGATTGGCTTTTTAACATTGCACGTCATAGATGCATGCAGGAAAAACACTTGCTTACACCCAGAGACGCTATAAAATTGATTTGATAGTGTATTGTTATTGGAAAAAAAGTATTGTTCAAAGTCAAGGTATTAAGCCCTAGCCTACATTAAAAAAACAAAACAAAACCATAAAAAAACATTCGATTTCACTCCAAAATTCATGTCACTAACTGTTTTGTGGGGGAAAAATTCAACCAAACAAAGAAAAAACAAACCACCACTAAACATCAACAGAAGCAGCTGACGCTAAGAGGCGCATGAGAACATCGCTGCGCTCAGATAAATATGGATTTGTCTTTGTAAAAGCCACCCGAAGAATGAACATTGTGTGGCGTTTGGTTCGCCACCGCTTTGCATGGGGGTTTGAATGGAGGGCTCGATGGCCCAGGAAGCCATGAGAAACCCGCGACATGAAAGGCGTCGTCTTTACACCAAGGAAATTCTCGTGACACCTAATCACAAAAAGAGAGGAGGGAAAAAAAATTCACCCGGAGCCCACAGCAATCTCCGCGGGTTATCTTGAGGGAGCGTGACCTTTGTGACATTGATAGGATTGTGCACAAAAAGGGTGCTTTGCTTTTGCACACACACATACACACACAGAGAGACACACACAGCCATGCATGCACACACAGTATACACACACTCTCACAAACTTTCTTTCATTAGCTGGCTCCGGGATGTGCATGTGTGGTGCCAGGCGTTGAGGCGGAGAGGGTGATGGATGACGGGTTGCCCTCTGTCTCGGTTCTGCTCGGTTCCCCTTAATGGACCTTTAAGAGAGAGAGGAGTGAAATTGATGGGAAAACTAACTCCAAAAATAAAACGAAGGCCGCCCCGGCTCTCAGCGCTGGCTCACCCAACCACACGACGCCTTATCAACACCCAATATTTTACACACAATAAAACCTCCCATAAAAAATGTGTTTCTCTTTACCTCGAGAATTGGGGAGGTGGTCAGAGAGCCGGGAAGTCAAACTCAGGCGGGCGAACGCTTGGACGAAAACCAGCGTCTCGAGTGTCTTTCTTTCTTTTCCTCTCACACTCCTCCTTCTTCTTCTTCTTCATCATCTGACATGCCTTTCTCATGTCAGGCCAGACATGTCATTCACCTCAGCCGTTGGTCTGGCGCAGCTGATAACCCAGGAAGCTTAACGCCGACCAGGCAGCCTTTGAGGCCGTCAGGTATTTTCCATTGACAGTAAATGAAATAAACAGTTGCGTCTCTATTTTTGGGGGAGGTGTAAGGCCAGACGGATGAGGTGTTTAAATAAGTAGAGCTGCGGGGCTGAAGGCTCAACGTATCGGGGCTCTGTGATGAGTCAGTCGGGGAGCTGGTCTATACCTGGACTCTCCAACAGGGAGAGAGAGGGAGAGAGGGCAAGAAAACGGTGAGAGGGAGGGGACAGGAGAATGAAAGATGGGGGGAAAAAGAGATGGAAGAAGACGGCAAACAGGAAGGGGGGGAGGGGAAACAGGAATAGAATAAGCAGAAGAGGAGAGAGAGAGAGGAACGAAGAGAAAGGGGGGAGGAATGGAGAGGAAGAGGATAAGAGAAGGCAGACTGAGCAGCAGGAGGTGTTAATTTAGGGGTGATTTTCATGTTTTTAGGCCACTTAATTTGAGACTTTACCGCCTCAGCCAGTTTAGCAACCCTCGGGTTTAGGTAAATGTTTCAAAACTGATTTGACGAATTGGAAACTGTGCAGCCATCAAGCTAAAAAACACGACTGTTTTCTCAGTTTCTGAAAAGTTGACATGTTGGAGACGAGTGGTTTCATTGGACAGTGACGATATGTCACTGACATCCTGCTCGCTGGATAACATTACATTACAGTAGGCCTGTATTTTGGAACAGCACATCATAACCCATAAGCTTTCCATTTGAAGGCAAAACCAGGTAACTAACTCTTTAATTAAGGCTTTACTGATGTTTCTCTAGCTACCTAACATTAGACCAGCAAGCCCTAGAAATATGGCTCTGTTTGAGGGTTGCCAGGTCTGTGAGACAAAAGCAGCCAAACAGCAACTCAAAACCCGCCCAACCTGGTATAAAAATGGCCCAAAAATCAGCACAATACCAGAACTCAAAATATGCCCATAAAAATCCATATATGTTGCTTTTAAAGTCCAACAGCATTGCTATAATTGCAAAATGCACTATATCTATAAAACAACACCATAAACATTAAAGGCAATTTCCCGAAACAGTTCTTTCACCTATTTAATTCACAGTATATCAGAACTTAAACTATAATATGGGATACCTTACTTCAGCTGAGTGGTGCTGATGATGTGATTGGTCATGTGCTGAGTGGCCTCACACAGCATTGGCATATTATTTGTCTGTGGAGCAGGTGACATATGTGGATAGTTTATATGCTGATCTGGCCCGGAGTCAGTTTGACAGGATTTGTGCATAAACATTGGTCATTCAAAATATGAATCTTTATTCATGTCTGCCCAAGCCCAACCCGCGGACAAAATTTGTTACCCGCGGCAACACTTAAAAAGTAGCCCAATTTGGCGGAAAAAACGCGGACTTGGCAACCCGGCTCTGTTCTATACTGGTTTCTAATATAGACCTATGGACATATATGTTCCTATACCAGAGAAATGTTGTTATATATGTTACATATTGCTATTGTCCAACCCAAACCTTGTATCTCCATAGCACCAACTTTTCAGAAACTAAGGAAAACAGTCTCGTCTCTATGCTGATGACTCTCCATTTTTAATTTCATATAATTAGTGTTGTTAATGTTTTATAACCCTTTATACAGTGTTCAAAACCCATCGAGGTGCATGTTAATACTCAAATTAAGCTAAAACATGAGAATCACCAAAAACGGGAGAAACAAGGTTTTCAATTAACAGCAACTAAGTCGTATATTGTGGATGGTGACATGTAGCCCGTGTATGCTGAACATATGTGTAACTTGCATTTGTGTATATATGAAAACAACACAGCTGTTACATCATCAGATATGTCCACCTACACCTGCTCAACATGTGTATGTGATAGTTAAGAAGATTGTTGTGTTTGTAATCTTAGACATATGTATGTGAAAATGTGCCAAAAGAGATTTAATTTGGCCATATATGCCATATATTTAAATCCCCTATATGTACATATAGAGGAGCATGTTTTAAATGAGGTATTACATGCCTGTTTGAAATCACTGTTGATTTCTCTGCTTCCGATTTTCTCAGAAGTGAATTTGGTGGCGGTTTTAGTATGAAACTTATCTGCTTAGTGCTAAAAGTCCTTCTCAGGTGGAGGAGGAAATAGAATGAGAGGATGGAGAGGAGCAGAGGGAGAGCAGCACCTCGAGAGAGCAGCGGAGCAGTAAAGCAATATGTCAGTCCGCACAAATCTCTATACATAATACATATCTCCTTTGCTCCCTCTCTTAACCTCATCTCTCCGTCTCAAGCTGCGTCTGCATTTTGACTGGAGCCCACTGAGTCACTCTCAGCGGAAAGAACCCGGGTCCCCGCCATGTGTGCCAAATCAGGGCCCAATCTCCCGTCCGTCTGCTGCCTCGCCCATACTGTTCAGTCAGTGTGTGTGTGAGAGACAGAGATAATCGGAATCTGATGTGTGTTTGTTGATATTCGTCGCGGTCCTTAGTCACCACCTGTGGCGAATAATTTCGACACAACAAAAATCAGCCCGATTTTAGTCACCTGCCCGCATGCCTGTGTGGTTTTTTTTTTTTTTTTTTTTTTTTTTGTGTGTGTGTGCGTCTGTTTGCACGTTTGCACATGTGCGTGGATGTGTTTGTAATGAAACAGTGTGTGTTTATCACAATCATCAGCCTCCGGTTAAGAGATAGAGGACAAACAGCCGGCAGGGTATCACTCAACACTCACAGCCGGATGCTGTCTCCTGTGCACACACGAGCATTAACCTCTCAGTGTGAATGAATGACACGGCGAGGATGCGTGTGTTTATGCACACCTGTAATTCACATACTGCTTAGTGCATTTGTTTTGTCTTCGAATCCGGAAATGTATATCACATTTACATCACATATTGCGTTTAAAGCTTCTGGCGTTCTGGCTCGAGCTTCCTTTTGCAGCAGCCCCCTTTCTGCACTGCGGGGCCTTGCACATTATTCATACGTCTTCACTTCCTCCGCAACAAAAGTAAATGCACTCCTCTCTCATCGTGTTTCCTCTGCGGATGATTGTTAAGCTAAATCATGGTGTCATATCAAAAAATAGCGCCGTCAACGTTGTGTTTGCAGACATGTATAGCCGGCTGCGGGCCCCGTTCAAGCTCACTGTGGAAAAAAAAAAGAGGCTATTTTTTGATTCCAGCAGCAGAACGAGCTCTAATCAAAGATCTCTGCGGCCTCTGCTGTCTTTCTAGGTTGCAGTTCCCAACGTAAATCACACTTGCGCACATTTACATTTTAACAGATGCTCTTTATTCAGAAGAACAGAGAGCGCGGGAGTGGAATAAGCCGAACCTCGTCAACTCCTCTGGACTTTAAAAACACCAAATATGATGATAAAATGATGCACAAAAAGATTAAGGCTGTGTAAGGCTGTAAAACAAGGGCATCTTGGGTTTGAGTGTTTCGCTCAATGGAAGCGTGATGCAGATTCAGTGAAGCGTTGGAACAAGCAGATGTGACATTGTCATACTGATTTTTGTATCTATGAAGCTAATTAAGGGGAAATCTGAGGGCTATATCGGAGTTCAGTTGCATCCAGAAGCATGAGGTGAGAAAAAAAGGCAGTCAGAATAGTCATTTATGTTGTTATATATTCATTTAAAATGAAACAATAAAAAAAAAATCTGTCTGTTGCCGGTGTGCCGCAAAGTCAGCAGGGGTCACTTGGTGTTGACCTGCTGACCCCTGATTCTGTACGCCTCCCGAAAGGGGCTCAGACGTCACTCATATGATCGCCGCCGACAACGGCCCCCCTCCCGCCAACCCTTTGTCTAAATGTCATCTGGCAAACAAAACGCCTGTTCATGCTGCGCCCGTCAAACCCGGAACAAAACACAGCATCCTCCATTCACACGGCGACTGTCAAACACTCAAACAAACCCAGCCACCTCTCTCTCTCTCTCTCTCTCTTTCCCCTTCTCTCTCTCTCTCTCTCTCATCCCTCTGCTCTCCAGACCCCTCTCTGTGTTCTGTGCTTTTTCACGGGGCAGAGAACTGCTCACCGTAGATCAAAGAGGGTATCATAGCAAACATGGCAGAGATCCCAACCCCGATACCCGTCCTCTGTGTTCTATATATGTGTGTGTGTGTGTGTGTGTGTGTGTGTGTGTGCAGGCTATGAAAAAGCCCATTGTGGTCGTGCCAGTGTGGCTAATTAGTGCGTACACAGCTATGTCAGTCCTCGTGTGATCTCCTCTTGTTCGTCTGTTTGTGGGGCTCTATTGTGAGCCGAGTGGGAACGCAGAGGGATACGCAGAGATTTGTGTGTGTGTGTGTGTGTGTGTGTGTGTGTGTCACCCTTTTTGTCTGTGCGTATGTGTGCCTGTCTGTCCTCTGTGTGTGTGTGTGTGTGTGTTATCAGAGACACACATCAGCGTTCCTGCCTGTCTGGTTGTGGTCTCGTCTTCGTCTCACCGCCAGGGTCAGCGTCTCGGATGCCTCTTGATTTACAGCAGCGAGGCCCCGCGGCTCCAGGATCAGGTGGCGCTGCCCGGTGTGCCAGGGCAGGCCAGGGAGTCAAGTTCACCCATGTTGTTTACTTTATGCCCTTTAATAACTTAACTTTATGCCCTTATCAACTGGTCTGGTGCCAGTTTTTTTTTTTTTTTTTCTCTCTTATCATGCAGCTGAGGGTCTTGTTTCCCAGAGGTATTACAATCTCTCTCTCTCTTTTTTTTCTTAAATCAAGAAGGAAAACAAAATCTGTTGCAGCTCTCCCAGAGCACTTGAGTTACCCCGATGAAGGTTATATTACCCAAAACATGTAAGTGTTACAGTTAATTATTTTTAAAATATATTGTTAAGTGAGTGTTTTCTTTGGCACATGTACTGCGATATCATTTCATTCCCATTTTTATACCCAGCACATTACCACAAAACATCTTAGAGTACTTTTTTTTTTTTTTTACTTTTTTGTGGTAGCTAACATCGTTTTTCAAGTCAAGTCATCAAGTACTTTTTCATGCAAGCCATTGCTTTACATTATTATTTATCCTGATTCTATTGTGCAGACGCAGGTGACACACTGCAAAAAGTCAAATCTTACCAAGATTATTTGTCTTATTTCAAGTCAAAATGTCTTATTTCTAGTCAAAACATCTCATTACACTTAAAATAAGACATGATCAGCTAAGATTTTGACTTTTTGCAGTGCAGGCACTAGGAGAATGACAGAAACTTAATATAAAAGCTTTAACTCTTGCACATCATCTGCACCACAATATGTCTTTCATTAGCACGGTTAAATGAATAATAGAATACATTTTGTGGGGTGCAGATGACATGCAGGAGTGCAAAAAGCAAATAAAAAATAAAAAAATCGCCTCACCACACCCAGGCTTGACGGCTTTACGGCAGATTTCGCCCGTGTTTAGCGGTTCCAAGTCGTCCAATTATTTTGAATTTGTGGGCAAGAAGCAAAAGTCTGGCTGTCATCCCTGTTATTACTCTGTGGTGTTAATTACAGGGTCACAGAGGGCTAAGTAATGCATTGACTGTAGTGTTAAAACACAGGTAGCGAGAACGCACAAGCCATTGGAAAATCGTCTCCAAGAGATAACGCTGTAACATCACAAGCTACCTCCAACTGCAGTAACAGTGCAATATGTCATTTTTTCAAGTTTATTTTAAAGGCCTACACCTCCACCAAACGACAGAATCCCTTTAATTGTCGGTAAATTAGCAGGATTTGTTTTGTCGGTGGTTCGTAGACGTGCTGACAGCTTAAGTGAGGAGTGCGTGCGGCGCAAATGGACGGTGGAGATTATATTGACACTATTCATAGGCTGCACGGCTTCCATAAAAATAAACACGGCTCTCGAAATTCTTTATGCTCCCCCCTGATTGCGGTTGTTTCCGTGGATTAAATAAAAAATCGCTGGCGGGGCGGCGCTGTCACATGGCCGGGCAAGTTAAAAATTGTTGGAAGATTAACTTTGACTGATCAAGTGGGCTCTGCTCCTCCCCGCCTTGTTTGCTCAGATGAAAGAGCAGACTCAATGGGCTTTGTACTAAGATAAGACTATTGTCTGCTCATAGACACGACTTATATCGGAATGCCTTGTCATTTTCATTTTACTTTGTTGCTATTTCAGTAGCCGGGTTTCCGCCACGGAGCCGAACGGGGCTTACTCACTGTCTCCGTCAGGGGGATTTCCAACAAAAACAAAATTTCTTTTAATCATTTATTCCTTGTTCCCAATAAAGATGTTTTTTTTTCAGCTGTAGCTTTAAAGAATAGGGCGCGTTTCAAGGGTTTATTTGCAAAGACGGCAGGTGCCAATTTGGATTAATAAATAAATAAAATGCATTTGAAATATGGAAGGGTCCGGGCGGCAAAAGTGTTATCACTTTTCCAAACAAAGGGTAAAGTTAATCCTTTTAAAAGTACTCATTTTGTGCTGCCAGTGTGAGTTATCAGTGGGGTTCTGCTTTTTTTTTTTTTTTTTTTTTTTTTTTAAATGATGAATATCTCATTTGGAGCAAAACTTTTCATTTGAATAAAGAGTGCGTTTGATCTCCTGCGAACACTTTGAACCGGCTTCACCCCGGCGAAACCCCCCAACATCGCCGCGCTTTGGAAGAGTGGCCGTCGCGTTGTAGCTCGGGACAAAAACCGCAGGGTAGATAAAGCTGAGGCGTGCTATCAGCGTTTGATGCCTCGGCACGGCTGTTTGAGTGTGTGTGAGTGTGTGTAGTCCTTTATCAGCACACAGAGATGTAAGAGACCTGACCTTATCATGGTGTCTGTGCCGCCGCCTCCTCCTCCTCCTGGATCCCCCTGCTCCCGTCCTCCCCTTCCTCCTCTTGAGATCGTCAATACACACGGGTGCACACACTTGCCCGGTCACACACACACACACATGCACAGACTAGATCAGAGGCAACTCTCCCCAAAACAGTTCAATACATCAGCCAGCGACGCTCTTTGAAAACACAGTATACCTGACAGTGTGAGGGAAAGTGTCCAGACAGCCGATATTGATAAAGGCTGGAAATCATTATGGCCGGAGGAGAGGAATCGTCCAATCATCGACCTGAGGCCACTTAAAGACTACATATAGCGCTGGTGGACTTAGAGGGCTCAATATTGTGGTGCAAATCCAGTCGGCCTAAGTGTTTCCATATTGAAAAAGCCCTTGTATTCCTATCAGGCACTTTAGATAAAAGTCTCCGGCAAATTACACGTGCTGTATCTCCAGTGTAGCGGGCGATTGTTTGTGTATCGAGGCAGTTTGAGTGTTGATGAATTGATTGTATATCTATATATACATTTGGATTTACAGCCAGGCAGGAAGCAAAGTCTGACTCACGGCGGATGCCAGAAATAACCGTCAGCGTTCACAGTTTTACAAGCAAAATGTAATTTAGAAATGTAATGCAGCGACAGTAGAAAAAAAACTCAAAGCTGCTAAGAAATAGCAAAAAATAGCCCAAATTTTGGTTTTGGAGTGGTGTGAATGTCAGAGTAGTGGTGATTTAAACTCATCAAAAAGTGATTAGATCTAAAAGGTCGGCCTTTCTGAGTCCCCGGACAAGCTGTAAATATTTGGATTAATAAAATAAGTAATAAGCACTCTCCGCTCGCTCAACCGATATCGACTAGATGCACTGAGGCGTAGCAAACCGTTCCCTCGTGAATGAAGTTTTAAAGACGAGCTCGGCATTTCTTCATTTGTTAATATACATTGGATACATGTGGCATCGGTTGTAAGCCACATGATGTTTGCAGGCTCGCCCTAACCCCGCTGGTTTCCGAGGAGGCCGTACAAACAGCGACTTCTTTTCCTTAAAATTGATCAGCATTCAGCTCCTGTCATCTGCTCTGAAATACTGGCCGTGAGCGTCCAATTCATGTCTTTGGAATGAATCTCTCCGCCGTTGCTCGGGGGATTTGGGAAGGTTTAGTTTCCCAGAGCTAGATGAAGCCTGCCGGAGCGGTGGATTTAAGACCGTGATTTTCCCCCTGCAAACTTCGAGACCAGAAGAGAGGGCCCTAATTTATGTCCTGTTTTTTACTGTGCGACTGTGTGGTCACAGTCCTCATCTGTTTTAGAGCATGGGAAGTCATTTTGTAACCCTCATGCACGTGTGACTCATTAGCCAACATGGCCATTAGGCACAGTTAATTCCTCTCTCTGTTTCTGAAAGCCCACCGACAGACTCATAAATATCGTCGATGGAAAACTAAAAGCGAGGCGCACGTGACTCCGGGCGCTCCCCCTCCCGACCACCAGCTGGCCAGCTAAGCACTTCTGGTCATCACAAAGTCCTTGGCGAGACCTCAAGGCCGCTGACACCGTGTCGCCGCGGCGAAAGGGACGTTCCCGGATGTCACTTGGGCTTGATCACCCTGAGATTTACTGTGACCTGACCCAGGGAAGGGCATCATGGGATGTCTGGAATTAGCCCAGGTTGATTCCTCAGGGGAACGCCTGCAAGGGGTCAGGGTGAGGGAGGCAAATTTAGGGCCCAGCGCTACATGCTGCACATGCTCTTTCTCCATTTAGCTAATGGACCGGCTGTCATAATAACCGCTCGTTCAGGGGGGAAGAATTACTGCTCCATTGTCTTCCTGCAAAAGCTGGTGCATGTTTTATTCTTGGAAAGCCATGGGAGGTGCAAGCGTGCGCTACAAGCTGGTGCTTACAGTATGGGGGGAGAATACGGGTGTTAGGGTTAGGGAGATTGTCACCAATTTCATCCCTGCAACCCCTACCTGCTCTCCTAACTGGCTGACTGAATTCATTAAGCCGCTCACAGTCTGGTCCAAAATAAATTAATTCAGGTGTGAATCCAATCTGGAACAAAAAAGTAGAAGATCCCGCAGGAAAAAACCTGAGCAGAAAATATTGTCACCACAACCTATCGATGTAGACTGCCACCTTAGCCCAAAAGCAAGCTTACCTTGCAGTGGGAAAAAAAAAAAAAAAAAAATAGTGCACTCTCATTATGCTCATGATCAGTGAGGTTCAGTAGGTAGATAGACCTGGATGGTTTGGAGCATGACTAGCGCCGTCAGCTGTCCTGATGCTGCTGCTCACTCATTTTGCATTTACCAGAGTCACATAAATGGAGTCTCCAGCTCATAACGTATTGTTTTGTTTATGTTTCGACTCGACACGCAGACTTGATGTTTGCAGTGTAGACTGTAGCGGCCCACCGATACAGGAGTTTGGGGACCGATGCCGATACTGACATCGATATCAGCCGATACAACTATAATTAGCTCACAAATAGAACAATATGTGTATATAGAAAGATGCCCGATGCCAGTATATCTGTGGTAGGTCAATATTGGCTAATAATATCAGCCAAGCAGTGTATTGATTGGGCTTTAGTTCACTGTGTCACGGTGTCACGCCACGCTGCTCAGACTCACAGACACTGTTAGAAGGTATAGCTGGTGCAGACACATGTTGATCATTTTAGTGTTTTAACCCTATAAAGCCGCACGTGTCATATTTAAGAATTGATAGTTTTCAGCCTTGTACATCAAATGTACAGAATTTGCACAGCAAATTTTTACTGAAACATCAATAGGAACAGTTACTGAGTTGATGCAATGTGAAATTACAGAACATTTCATCACGTTTTTGTTTGTAAAACCGTGTTGAAAATGGCTGTCTTAAATTTAACACAGCAGGTATACTGAGGTCATTTTCACCAAATTGGTCAAAATAATAAAAAGATAATACTAAATAATGGAAAAAAGTGTTATTTTCTGTGTTTGGAAGGAAAAGTGTTCTTTCATATGTTTGGAATTACCTTTTTTTTTTTTTTTTTTAAAGAATTTTTGTGTTTTATGATGTTTTTGTTTTTAAAAACAAACAAACAAAAAAAAAAACACAATTGCCTGATGTGCCAAATATGACACAAATTGAAACTCATAGATGGGAATTGATATTTGAATTTTTTTTTTTTTGGGGGGGGGCTGTTTAGTTGGACCAATAATGGCTCCAGTTTCAAAGAATTTGAATTTTCGCATTATTTGATGGTTCAGGCTTTACAGGGTTAAAGTAGATAGATAGATAGATAGATAGATGGATACTTTATTCATCCCGAAGGAAATTCGCAGTTTTTCAGCAGTATCCACAGATTACAAGATTATATAAATAAAAAATAAAGAATAAGGTAAAAAATAAAGAATAAGATAAAAAATAAAGAATAAGTATGATGGGCCTGGTCCAGCAACAACATGGACTCACATATCGCACGAAGGGGCAGTGCATATACGATGCACTTTGGACCAAACATCTCACTGTACCTGCAGAAATTCAACATGACTAAATTGCGTTTCATTCAGTGTGACATGGAGCATCCTGAAAACACACATACGCTCTGCAGCCAAACTCCAAACATGTTCAGTTGCGCTGGCCGACAGCTCGGTCCATGCAGCCAACATCTGCGCCACATTCCTCTCCCATCTCCACATGTGTTGCTTGGTGCTTGCGAAGACGCCAGAGCGGTAGCCTCCAGCTAACCCTGAACGCTACGGATTAGCAATGCCACGCTGGCTAAAGCACAATACAGAGTGTTGAGAGGAACTAACAGGCCCTGCACCGGTTGTATGAGGAGCAGGTGTGCTGGAAACATTACACATAGGCACACACAAACACACACACACACACACACACAAACACAATCATATATCCAGGCAGAAACAGGCTGTATGATACACACCTGCAGATATATCACTTGACATTGTAGTCAAGCAGAGGAGCAGGCATGCACACACATACTGTACACACACACACACACACAGCACATACACAATGGGTTTTCAATCTGCCGGATGGGTAGTTATGGATAGGTATGGACCGTGCGCCGGCAAGGAGCACGGTCATTAGGGGGGAGAAGACGAGGAGAAAAGAAGAGAGAGAGGAAGAGAAGGGTTTAAAGAAGAAAGACTGTGAGGGGGGGGAAAAAAAAAAGGCAGACCTCATGGGAGCCATTCATCACCCTGGCCCTGTTTGCCACATTAGTACCTGATCGGAGACAAAGAAACCGAAAACTTTTCTCCGTCTTTGATGAGATTTCACCTTTTGTTTTTAATCAGGGTCCCCCCCCCCCCCTCAGAATGAATTTGGCCTCCTTTGGACACTGAAAATGTGTGTTCGGCCCGATGCAAATTAAAATCTCTCAGGCGGGGGTGACATCTCCTCCTCTTAGGTGGGTTTGCCTGCAGACTACTAAATTCAAAGGGGAACCTCTGGTGTATTGGAGTGAATGTGCTTGCAAGTGTTTGCGGTTTAGGTATGCCTGCTGTAAGCATACGGGTGTGCGTCCCTGTGTGTGTGTGTGTCCGCGTGTGTGTGTGTGTGTGTGTGTGTGTGCGTTTGCAGAGTGGTTGTTTAGGTAGTAAATCCCCAGCAGACAGGGCAGAGCCTGGCAATGTGGCTGTGTGTCAATACTTACACATCAGTGTTTGGGGAAGGGATTATGATGGATGAGAGACCTACATCCACACAAAACAGGATGAAGAGAGCCCAGAAGGAGAGAGCGGGGGAGAGAGAGAGAGAGAGAAAGATAGAGAGAGAGAGAGAGTCCATTTACTAACAGGGTGCAGTGAGGCTTGCTCTCTGCTTGTCTCCCGCTCTCCCCTTTGTTCTGCCATACATGCCATTTAGTGAACGCTTTCATTCAAAGTGCCTCACCGTGCCATGAGTGTGTACATTTATAGCCTTGGTGGCTCCGCTGGGAATGGACCCCGCCCCCTCCCACCACCTCCCACCACCACCACCACCACCACCTCCTCGCTCCTCACCCTGGCGGTGTCGGTGCCATGCTCTACCAGCCGAGCTCTGCAGGACCACACACTTTTTAAAGCATCTCCTCTAAGTTGTTATTCCTCCTGCTTTTTTTTTTTTTTTTTTTTTCTTCTTCTCTGATACAGTCGATTTGTACATTCTGAGAGCGATGTTTTGCATCAGTCACGGTTGCATCAAATGTCTTTGTTTGTGCACAGGATGTGGTGTGTGTGTGGGTGTGTGTGGGGGCGAGAGTCGGAGGGGGTGCTATTTGATGAGAAGTCTTCGCTGTCAGGTTTCTGGTGTTCAGGATTTTTTTTTAACTTACCTATTAGATTGACGGTAAGGTGTTTTTTTTTTCTTCATTTTTTTCATTTTTTCAAAGAATTTATTTGCTTTTTAATGGGTTTTGTTGTGTGTAGACTCAGGAAATTTGCTGAATCTGTAGAGTGGTGCAGGTTCTGTATGATTTTTTTTCCACTGTTTTTCCCCATTTGCCATTCTACCTATAACCGTAACCGCTGTATTACTCAATTACAGAATAATGTTCGTCTCCGTGATAAATAAACTACACTATAGGGTTGTGTTATGCTTATCTATTCTGAATGTCTCCACTGTGTTTTCGAGAAATCCTGTTTTATGATTTATTCACGGCACTAATTACTTACAGTGCCCAAGATTGTCATCAACAGCTGCGATGATGTAAACACCAACAAGAACCACAAAATCTCTCTCAAATATGCTCCGTATTATGTTATACTATATTGTATTCCAGATCGGTGGTTGCAATCAGGAACAAAATACTGCACCACAGCTGCTGAGATTATCAAAGAATGTGCGTATGAAGTTGGCTCTGAGCTACAAAGCTCGACTTCAGCAGCGGCAACAGAACTCGAAGCTTTGCAATTGGCTGTTTCTCGAGGCAGTGCACTGTGGGACTTACAGTGGAGTAATCTCCTAAAGTTGTTATCTAGGCTACGTAGTCTTTTATCTTTGATTTTTTTTTTTTTTTGGTGCAATTACTATGTGTTTGTACTGATGGTGTTGGAAATGAGGAGCAGTCACCTAACACTGCATCTGATCATGCACTGGAACATGAATGGGGTTTTTTCCCAGCCGTTGTAACCAGGTGCATTTTGCAGCTCTGGTATAGGATCATCTTTAATTGCAATTCAGTTTTAATTTCTGTTCAATGGACGGTGTTTTATTCTGTGGATAGACTGATGGATAGTATGAAGCACAGCCGGGCCCGTGGGGTCGTGTGGGTGGGACAGGGGGGTGGAGCTGGGTGTGGTGAGTGGCCTGGAGGGCACCCTGGCCTTTTCCTGAGGCTCTAATCCGCCTGGGCATTCTGCTCAGAAGAAGGTGTCCTCCTGAAGAGCGGCTCTGTCAGCACCCAGAGGCCCAGCCACCCGTCCCCTCTGTCCTCCCCCCCTTCACCCACCCTCCCTTCTTCCCCTTTGCCATCCCTCTGTCCCAGGCTGGGCTACATTCCCACATTCCTCAGATAAAACAGTAGGTAGGGAGAGGGAGTGAAGGAAAATGGGGGCCAGGGAGGGAAAGAAGGAGGAGGTGGGGGGGGTCAGTTCTTGCTCGGGGCAGGGAATAGCAGAGAGTGTGAGCAGAGGTGTGTTGGGTAAAGCCCACCACTAAAGCCCTGATAAGCGTATCTCCCTCACTCATGTGTGCCAGACAAAACCCATTTGTTTCTCATCTGTTCTCCGGATTTGGACCTGACAGCTCAGGGTGTGCAAAGGAGACCCAATGAGGGAGCGATAGAGAGAATGGGAAAGAGGAGACAGAGGAGTAAAATGAACTCGGTGGAGAATATAGGAATTTCACCTCATTGTCCTGTTGCACTCCCTGTGGACACGAACATCACCCAAACAGCTTAAATATTAACCTGTTTTTTTTTTTTTTTTTTCCTGCTCTTCATTCATTCCTCATTTATAAAATCGGGGGGGTTTGTTCATCTGTCTGTCACGTGATGCCTCTGACTTTGAAGAAACATGAGATGCAGCATGTTGTGTTGAACGGGTTGCTGCCGTTGTAGGTCAGAACAAGGTGACTAATTTGTCACCGAGGGAGGACTGTCTGCATTATTTGTGGGGGAGTGACATGTTTACTGCCACTTTGTTATATCGTGAGCGGCTTTCTGTACTTAAAATTCAACATGAGTGAGTCGTAGGGGTTGCAAAATGCCGGGAATTTTCAAAGTCGGAAACTTTCCATGGGAATTAATGGGAATATATGGGAATTTACAGGAATAAAATGGAAATTTGCAAAATTGCATGTTGGCCTACAAGCGGGAACTTAATGTAGTTGAAGAAAAACCGTCTCGCGGCATAATCCTGGTTAAAACAACCGGATTTAGTACAAATTCAGTTGAATTTCCACACGGCTCGGCCTCCATCTGAGCCCACGGACGACATCCAGTCAAGGAGGTTTTGATGATATGACTGGGGTAAATATATTTGACCTATGGTATTAAAGTTTAACTGGAAAAAATAAGTCAAAGTGTGTTTAGTAGCTATTTAAGAGGCTTTCTATCAGCCAGCGAGCTCCACTGTGATGCTGCTTCTTCTGCCTTCTGCTACCCACTTTTCTTAGAAATACAGTTTTCATACAAGAATGTTCATTGAGCCTGTTTCTATTCATTTATCCACCATCAATCTTGAAGGACTGAGAAAAAAAAAATCTACTCAAAATAAGTCAAAGTCAAAAATGTCATTAGTTTGCACGCATGTCTGCTTAGGACAAAACAAAATTTCCAAAATTCCCCAGCTGAACTTCCCGTGGAAAGTTTACGGAATGTTTCCGGAAATTTACCAGAAATTTTCCACACCTTTGCAGCCCCAGCGAGTCGTCTTACAGAGACGCCGTCTTTGTTGGATAGAGGACGATTTCCTTTGCGATCTCTGTGACGTTTGCGAATTTCATTTGCGCTCTAAACGAAAAACGCGTCGAACTAATTTTCCCACCGTGAGTTTCAGTGAACCAGAATGTTTGAGTTTTATAATGCTCTGATCTGTCTCCGCCAACACTCCCTCGGTTGTCCTCATTAACACACGTGTGGTCTCTTAACACTGTCCACGGTGTCAAAGCGACCCCTTGGATAAACAGTGACGATCCGCGCTAAGAAAATCCACTCGGGGCCGTTTAAAAACTCATTGACTGTAATATCATCCTATTGTGCACTGTTCACTGTCAACACCATCCACTTAGCACGGCTTCGGCGCTTCTCTGCAGCCTACCAACCCACACACACACACACACACACAAGTCCAAAGATGTCCATGAGGGCACACACAAATGCACAGGCGCACATGTCAGCCACTGCTGGCATCTAATCTGCGAGATGTCATTTGTGGGACGGTGCCTCCAACCACCAGGCCACCCCGATGCTCTCATCCATTTACGGTGAGGTAGTGAGTGCTTCAGTCATGACGAGGGGCCCAGAGGCAGAGTTGGCAGAGCCGAGGAGTGTTTGCGAGTAGGTTAGTGAGTGATTGAAGTCAGCCTTCTGTGATGCCTGCCTGCGTTCGGCGCAAAAAAAGAATTGTGTCAAATATTGGCGATGCTGCATGCTGACTGATTCTACTGAAAGAGCCTTCATTTGTGTGTGTGTGTGTGTGTGTGGGCTGATAGGATAGGTGGGTGCAGGAGTGTGTGTGTGCATGCAAATATCCGGAGACGTGTGCACATGCCTTTTTATACGCATGCGTCTGTGAACTTGACTGCCGTGTTAATGAGAAGCGGAGCGGCCCCCGGAGGTGTGTGTGTGTGTGTGTGTGTGTGTGTGTGTGTGTGTGTGTTTGTGTGTGTGTATGCGCTCTCATCTCAGGTGTCAGATCATCGCTGCAGAGTGAGGAAGCTGATGGTGGTGAAAGCACTATTTACTCCAAACAAGGGAAATTCCTCTTCGTAAAGACTAATAGGTGATGAGATGGCGCTGAAGGAATGACGGCGTTCCAGACCGACGCAGATTCTTATCGGGATTATTTGTTTTTTCTATTCATCGTCTGTCGCCCGGGCATCGTGTCTATCTCCGTTCTCCATCACATCAGAGAGCAATAAAATGCATACCGGCTATAAAAAGTGTACTTTTTCGCAACACCTGAGAATTGCTTAATTTCCAGGCACCATAAACGGACAGGAATTTGTCACGGTGACATTGCCGCATAGACATACTTCCAGTAATATATAACCGAAACATATGGTAAAATGAAAACAGGACCTCACACACACACACACACACACACACACACACGCTACAAAGGGACACTGCAAGACATACGACGCACAGTAGACTATACATGCACCTCTCTGTATAAATACTCTCTGGCTGTGCAGATTTTTCATTATTGTTACAGATTGTGTAAACATTCTCAAACAATGATGGGATGATGAATGGAAGCGCTGATTTGATACAGTTGAAAAGAACCGAGAACGGTGCCAAGTTTTTTTTTTTTTTTTTTTATGTGCCCTTTTTTTTCTGCACCCTCCAAAAAAAAAAAAAAAAAAAAAGAGAAAAAGAAATCAGCCATCTCCCTCTTGTCTTACCCCCCTACTCCTCCCCCAAGCCCCTCCCTTTCCCAGCCCTCTCTCTACCCTCCTCTTGAGTGATATTAAGCGGAGTGGACACAGCTGGTTTGTAACCCCTCACTGGGGTCCCTGTCTCCTCCTGGAATCCCCTAAACCCCGCTCCTTTCCTCCTCTATTTGTACCTAGCTCTGCTGGGAAAACAAAGCCAGCCTGAGAACGCAAACTCAGAGGCATTCATAAATACACACACACACACACTCACTCACTTCTTGTTGCAATGCCAGAATGACATCAGTAGCAATACTTAGTTCAATTTTCAACAGTGAGAAAGGACTCAAAGTAAAAGTAAAAGTAAAAGTAGCAGCGCCATCAGGGAAAAATATTTGTGAGTATTTTAAACCTGAATAATGCATCAAATCTGTATTTATTGAATGTAGTAGAAAGTAAAAAAGTATTTCCCTAACAGTACATTAAAATTGAGCACAGTTCTTGAGTAAATGTAATGTTACTTTCCACTTTTGTGATCTAAACAGTCGATACTATCATGATACCACAGAAAATAGTGGCGAGCTGTTTGACACGGTGGCTGTTTGCAGCTCTAAGTTGAATTTTGTCCCGATTTCTGCACTCGACCAATCAAGAGCCAGACTGTAGCTGCTTGTCAGAGTTTAGGCTGCAGCTAACGAACAGCGGGTCTTTGGTAGCATCGCACGACCAACTTCTCTTTTGAAACGAAGAGCAAACATCTCTGGAAACGTCAGCACCGCCATCGCGCTCTCGTACCTGCAGCTCGCTGTGATGGCGAGGCCGCGCTCGTGCCTCGTCCTTTTTAAGGGTGAGTAATAGACTCTGCATTTTAACTTGTTTTTAAGAATGAATTCCACTTGAGCGGCAGCATTTTTTTTTTTCTCAAATTGACTTCCACTTCGTATGTGGGCACAGGACTGTGGGAAGGATACATCTTACATTTCCTTGGAAAACCGCCGGATGAAGGCTGAATTTCTCAGCTGTATTCAAGGGATCGTTCCAAAAGGAACAGCTTTTAATTTTTCTTTTCTTTTCTTTAACCCTTATTTAACCGTCGAGAGTCATAACCGAGTCATAAAGAACATTCTGGCGCTTTGTGTGTGCCTGTATGCACATCGGTGACGTAGCGGCCCGAAAAAAGCTGCCTAACTCGGCTGCAGCCTGGATTTTGAGACGAACAATTATTTATAAAATTCAGTGTCGAATTCAGTCACGCGACGTCAAATTAATTTGGCAATGAAATTTCGGTTACAGCGACAATGCACGTGTACAGCTACAAACGAAAACATGGACAGATACTTAGACACTTACATTTCGCCAGATTTATACATTTGTCACCACATGCAAAAAAATATCCCATTCTGATGTGTTGGCTCTGTGAATCTTATTTGGGAACTAACACATATGTGATTGTTTTTAACAACATTATGCTAACAGCGTCTCATGTGTTAATTTGCTATCAAAATGTTCTTAAAAAGGATGTGTTGACGGTGACACATGCTTTTTACCCACCACCAAAGCAGAGCGGTACATTATAAAACGGGAGGAGAAGAAAGAGGAAGAGAGCATAAAATGAAGCACAGAGAGAGGACATATATATATGTACATGAAAAAAAAACTGAACCACTGCGAAAACGAAAAGGAGACCGAGATCCCAATCTGGTAGGTGAGAAAGGGCAGAAAGGTCATTTACATTCCCTTCATGTCGTGTCTGTCTGAAACCTGCTTCACATCTGCTGCTGGGCTGAAAGGAGCAGTGTTATTTTTTCCAATTAAGCCCCCCCCCCACCCATTCAGCCAAACGCCGTGTGTCTTGTCTGCCCAGCTCTGGCTCTGTCCATCTCAGCCAGATGTCACTTTTCATATCTGTCCCTCTGTCTGTCCGCCCGTCTGCACGTCTGACCGGCAGCATCGCTACGTTTCCATTATATTTCTCACGGTGCTCGAGCCCTCTGATCCGTACAGGCCTGCAGGACGCCTTAACACACACATCTGCTTTGGCTTCAGTTTTGTTACAGATGTTCTTGCAGACTACATCTTCATTTATAACATCTTTCATTTTTTTTGTCTTAATTCTACTTAATTGGTTTCTTTTCAAATATTAAACGACTTTTATTAACTCCAAAAAGTATGCAACCATACTTTATATATTATTAGATCTATTCTTATATGCGTTGCTGAATGTGAAGCAGTTGTGCGGTGGTGTTAAAATGTGATTGTTCCCCCCTGCCTAAATGTTTTTTTTTTCCTTCTATTATTATTATTGTTATTGCGTAAAGTTAATTTTGTTGAGCTTTATTGTCTAGACAGCTAAACCCCTCCGAAGATGTTGCATCTCTTCCCTAACCTTACTGGAACTGACCCAGCTGAAACGATGGAAGCAGGCCAAAAATATTTTATAAACATGCAGCAGGTGTTTTTTTTTTTTTTTGAAAGAGTTTAATTTTCCTGTTGCTCTCTCTGAACCTGGACCAAATGGTCTGGACAGAGAAGCCGAGCTTAAATTACCCGGCATTACATGTGTGTGTGGACCCACTCTTACAAAATGATTCAAAGCATAGCATTAAACTTAAATTATTTATTATAAGTTGTAGTCGTAGTAATAGTAGTACTTAAAAGGGGCCATACCAGTGATTTTGAATGTTTGGCCCATTTACTGTAATTTTCCCACATTTCATGCGGGAGTACTAAAGATTTCACAACGTATGATGAAAATCCCCTGATTTTCAAATATGAATTTGTGGCTGCAGCACCCGCCTCATAATGTTCTGCCTCTCGCGGCTAAGAAAACGCTTCCCTCGGGGCTATTTTCCGGCAGAGGGATCATTTCACTTCCCGATTTCAAGTCATCAAAACACAACAGTGCTGCAGCTTTTAGGAAAAACTAATGATGACTTTATCATGGTGATGGGCTGCTGGTGTGAAGACAGTCTCTGAAAGCTCATTTTCACATCACAGTGGAATGAATGGAAACCGATGGATGGATAAAAGGTAGGGACAGTGATACCAAAGTTGTGAACTACACTGCAAAAAGTCAAATCTTACCAGATTATTTGTCTTATTTCAAGTCAAAATGTCTTATTTCTAGTCAAAATATCTCATTACACTTAAAATAAGACATGATCAGCTCAGAAATAACTTGTCTTCAGACAATTTTCACCTGTTTCAAGTGAAAATTTACTTGAAACAAGCTCGAAACAAAAAACAAATTCTGCCAATGGAACAAGCAAATTTTTACTTGTTCACTTGTGTCACAAGTAAAAATTTGCTTGTGAAAATTGTCTAAAGACAAGTTATTTCTGAGCTGATCATGTCTTATTTTAAGTGTAATGAGATATTTTGACCAGAAATAAGACATTTTTACTTGAAATAAGACAAATACTCTTGGTAAGATTTTGACTTTTTGCAGTGTACGACTGCTTTCTTTGGGAAAAGATTGGAAAAAAACGCGAAGTATGTACATTTTCTAGATGTGTTGTAAAGGCTGAACCCCGACGCTGGAAACTGAACGCCGAGCTGAAGTGAATTTTTATCCCCCCCCCCTTCCCCTGCAAGATGCTCATGTAGCGTTTGGAAATGAACCCTTCAGCTGTAGGGGCGCGGCACCCGAGCTACTATAGGGTCTCGCCTCCATTTGTGTCCTGCAGGCCGGCGCTGTCACCTGACACCGTCTGCATGCTAACAGGCCTCTGAGAGTCTCTTCAGGCCAGCCCGGCACACACTGGAGGGCCCTGCACGGCCTGGTGACAAGTGTGGAGGGACAAGAGCCAGCAGGCACACAGGAATGCAGCAAACTGTGTGTGTGTGTGTGTGTGTGTGTGTGCCAGGCCCTGCTCCTTGTGTGTGTGTTTCTCTCATTCCCTCAATGGGTTAAGAATGGAATTGCTCTGACTAGCTTGTTGAATGCAATTCTCGTTGTTTTCTTAGCTTGTTTGCCTCCGGCTAACCTGTCTCCCCGTGAGAATCTCAAGTAGAGTGAGAGCCCTGCTGCCGACTGTATAAATAGCCCTTCACTTCCTTTTTATGTCACACTCGTTTCCCTTTTACCTATTCGCCTGTAATTGTAATAATTATCGGTTATTATAAAAATTAGCTGTCTGAATGTGTGTGCCTGTGTGTGACCTTGTATGTGAAGGTTTGTCTAGGTGTGTGTGTGTGTGTGTGTGTGTGTGTGGTGTCACTCCTGCCCTGAGCTTAATCATTGAGGGATTATAGGGATTTGAGTCTTTACCTGCCGTGAGAAAAGGCGACCTAATCAGTCTGTCTCCCTGTGACAGCGCAGCCACAGTCCCACTTTCAGACCGTGTAATGTTGGAGGAGGCCTAACAGGTCTGGACATGTCACGCGCTGAGTGACACACACTCACACACACAGACACACACATACACACACACACACACACAGTGAAATACACTGCAAAAAAAATCTCCATTTTACCAAGTCATTTAGTCTCATATTCAGCCTTAAAATCTTGCTGAAAAAAAAAAAAAAAAAAAAAATCTGACAGTGGTATGAGGTAATCCCACTTGTTTCCAGTGCAATTTCACCAGGTTTGTGATTTTTTCTAGGATCAAGCATAAATATGTTGAAACAAGGCAGAATAAGGCAGAAAATGACACTTGATTTGTGAAAGCATTGGAAAAAAGCGGGATTATCTCATGCAACTCATCATTTTTGGAAGAAACGCAAGATTTTAACACTGAATATGAGACTAAAATACTTGGTAAGAAGGAGATTTTTTTTTTTTTTTGCACACCATCGTGCATGCATGAGGGTGCACTCACACACATACAGAGGCAGGACAAACTCTTTATCCTTTATCTGATGTGTTTTCTGTTACCTAGTGCCACCAAACACACATACACACACACACACACACACAATGGTCAATAAACCCACCTGTGTCCACACAGGGCGGGCTGGGGGGGAGTTGGCTCTACCTGAGTGATCATCGCTCAGGCTGTCAGAGGCGGAGAAAAGCATTGTTGAGGCGGATTACGGGCCTACAGGGCAGGGCTTGGGTTACTCCCAGGGTTAGGCTCAGCTAGCGCCTAATGACAGAGGAAAGGTGCACTCTCTGACCTGTAGGTGTTAAACTGAGACCTCCACTCAGCTGCCTGGAAGAATGATGAACAAGCTCCACAGCCGTACGGCTTAAATGCGGGGGGGAAAACATCTGTACTTACTGTGGAAACTGCTTTTTCCTAGTAAAATAGGAAAAAAAACCCAGTAAAAGCAGGATTAAACATTGTTTGAATGGCACTTTTCAAAACAAAGTCCCATACAGACCGTGCAATAATAGAAAAAAGGCCAGTAAGAAATACAAGAAAAATGATAGATGTGAATTAAAACCAGTGTGTCTGAAAGTAATGTTAAAAAAAAAAGTGGAAAAAACATGTTTTAACGATTTATTTATTTCTGCCTCAAGTGAGAATATCATTTGGACTGTGATTTCTTGAAGGCTTTGACAGCATCACCGGCAGCATTGTGTGGAATAATACGAAATTCGTCCAGATGTTGCGCACCCGCGATTGTAATGCCATTGATTCCTGCGCCGCGTTAGCTGATGAAAGCCTCCCTGTCGATGTAATTGGCTGTTGTTCCAAGGGTAAACACTATCTGAGAAGTGTTGAGCGCGTGAAGTGCTCGGTGTGTGTGCTCCTCGGCGAGTGCTGAGTGCGGAGTGTGTGTGTGTGTGTCCGGCGCGGCGTATGCTGACGGATGCGTGTTCGGAGTGATTTTAAACTCTGCCCTCTTTCCTAAACTGTCTCTTTTAACGCACACAAACGGTTTCTGTCAGTGGTGGTCATTGACTTGGTGACGTTCTGCTACCCAGGCCTGTCAACCGTTTGGCTGCGGCACTTGAACGCATCACGCCGCACGTCGTGCCTCTCCGATTTTGGACACACTTAAATGAACTGCCGTGACTTTTACTTCCAGGAAAACAGTGCATCTTAGCCCACCTGCTACCTTGAAACGTTTTGTTGTCAGGTGGGTCAACTTTACTCCAGTCCTTTAAACCTCCTATTATGTTTGGGGTCAATTTGACCCCAGCCAATGTTTAACGTCTTTAAATGAATGATTAACATCATTTTTTTTTGCTTCATATTTAATGAGTGTTCCTAATGTAATGGGCACTACCAGGTAAACATGAAATTGACATGATATGTTTTCAATGTCCTGTACACACTTTGTAACGCATTGGTTATAAATAACAAAAATCGTTACTTAGAAACAATATAAAGCCATTAAAACACCAAAAATTAATATTTCTTTCCAATTTTAGATCAATCAGTGAGATTTTATGGTGATTTGAATATTTTTCCATTGTCGCGTAATAGGAATACTGGATGTATAAGTGGGGGTGGGAGGGAGTTATGTTTTATTTAAAGGGCTATTTAGGTAATCGATAAATAAACATAAAGTACCTGACACATAAACTTTGATAGCAATTTTAGTTATAATAATTTTGTGGAAATTTAAACTGCAGGGGTCAAATTGACCACAAACATAAAAGATGTTCAAAAATGTGAACATAACAGGAGGGTTAAACCTCCAGAAAATGATAAAAAATAATGCTTGTTACTGAAGTTTATGTGTCAGATAGCCCTAAATAGCCTTTAAATAAAACATACCCCCACATACACACACACACTCAACACTCCGTACACATCAAAGTTCTTGTGGGAATCACGTTTTTTCCTCCCAAATGTCATATGAACTTATAGTTATAGCTCCTTAGTGCCATCCAAAACAACTAAAATATGTGTAAAATGACATTTCTTATATGTTTTGCACAGCTAAAAAAGTTTGATCCCATGATAACTGGAGGGTTAAATGGTGATCTCATGCAGTACCAGTATGTGTAAATATAAATTTCAACCTATAAAATTTTTAATGCATTCGTGAGCAATCCCACCCCCTCCACCTCCACCTCCACCCGTCCCATCAAATAAAACTGTTTTCTTTAGCGGATACGCTATTGGTTTCCACTTTTAACGATCCTTTCCCACGTTATCTCCCACCCCGACATCCTGTTCTAACAGGAAATACATAAAATCGAGGAAGTGAGATAAAAGATTTCACAGGGTCTTTAAAAATGAATCGAGTCGCAGCATCAAAACAGAAACATAGATGACTAAAGTACGCAGCAGAGGGATTTTCTTCTTTTCTTCTCTGTAAATATGGTTTTGTCTTGTCAGTGTGAAATATAGAGGCCGACAGTATACATGCACACATTTTCCCAGAAGAAGAGTTGGACCAAGTCATAAGACATCATTTTGGCAGCAGTGTGCAAAATGATCTTCCCACACATTCAAAAGTGCATGTTAAATTATCAAATTGATGTTAATTGCAGTGACGTGCATGATAATTCGAGGAGATAATTTAATCAGTATTCGCTTCATATCGTTAATTTCGACAAAGGAACTGGACCTCACGATAATTCAGTGTAATTTCATCGCAATATGACTCTGCTGAAGCATGAGGAATTGCAATATTGAGTGGTTGCCCGGCTTCAGTCAAAAAAAAAAAAAAAAAAAAAAATGGAACAATAATCATGCACACATGCAGTTTGTCAGCTGCAAGGCCAAAAAAAACAGCTCCTAACAAAGAAGGACACACACACTGTGGCTCCACACACACATAGAGTGTGATAAATAACATCTTTGTCAAGTTCAACAGACCATCTGTTGCAGATTGAAATGTTGCCTTGCTTCACAATAAAAGCGCGGTGCGTCCGCCGGTCCGTTCAAACCTGTGGCCTTCTGATAACAGGACACGCTCTCTCACTACCAGATCATCCCGGTGCCTTTAACACCAGTTCCTCTCAAGGTTTTTTAAAAATCAAAGGACAGGATGCACAGTAAAGGCCAGAGTATTCAAAGTGGTGTCATAAAAAAAACGCCTGGCAGCTGCACAATACTATTCCAACCAGGTGGAGGGGGCCTTTAAGTCCATTATTTGAAGACACCCGGTGAGTTATCGTATATTTTTACAACATTCGTAACGGTTATGGGTGAAAATGATGCACGGCACACACGACGACACCGTTCCTCCCACAAGGCGATAATGGCAGTCGCATGCCATTTGGAGCCTCGGGGTGGGAGAATGAGGTCAGTAATGGCAGCGAAAGGGCAGAGAGGGAGAGGAGGACGGCGCGGATGAAGGGTTAAGATGGCAGATCCGGCCCTGCGGTGGGATCCTCTGCGCTTTCGGATATGAGCGGGATGTCAGTAATGCTTGTGACAGAGTACAGAGAGAGAGAGAAAGGGAGATGAACTGAGAGGGATGGCGTTGTAAAATGAGTGCAGAGGAAGGGTTAAGATGGCAGGTCCGGCCTCGCTCCGCTCTCTCTCTCCCCGGGGGGTAGATGAGAAACGAAAATGCCTGTCATTCACTGGAGGGGAGTATATTTATCCAATCCTCCGGGCCTCCAAGCCCCGCGCTCACCACTCCGAGGCTCCCGCGCAGGCATTCATGCTGTCATTCTCCCACCATGTGTATCTTTTCCATTTCTGTTTGTGCCCCCCTCCCTCCTCTCCTCCTTTTCCCCCCTCAGCTCTCCATTTAACCTTTCTCACTCAATTTCATTTTTCTTTTGCTATTTCATTCACATTCCCCTCACTTTCCGCCCTTCTACTCTTGCATTTCCTTTTTCACAACCCACCACTCTCTCTCTCTCTCTCTCTCTTTCTCTCTCTGTCTCCCAGCTCTTGGTTTAATCAATTGTCTCTTTGGACATTTTCACTGACTGTACTTTGGGCCTCATTCATACATTTTTTTTTTTTTTTTTTTTTCGCTCGAGCTGTTAGAGCTCTGCGTCCCCTGCCAGCCCTCACACACAATCCCTCTGTCTCTGTTTCTCTCTCTCTCACTCTCTCTCTGCCTTTCTGACTCTCCCAAACAAGGGCACGCGGTGACTGTGTCGCCAGCCGTCGGAGTGAGAGAGAGAGAGAGAGAGAGAGAGAGAGAGGAGAGAAGTGGCGTGTTGCAGTTTGAACAGCAGGGTAGTATCTCCACTCCAATAACAATTACATCAAGTGGTGTGTTAAATGAGGTGGCCCATGGTTCAGTGGCTGAGGCTAATCAGTGCAGTCTGCTCCCTAAAACACACTGATAATGATAGGCAGAGGAGGATTCGCTTGCCGCCAAATGCTTAATTGAACACACGCGCACACATGAGCATGTACGTATGCAGTCACACACACACATACACACACAAGCGGCAGCACACATATGCACGGTGGATGAAAAGCAAAGGAACTATGCCCCAAGTAAATGAGGGCTGTTTAACTTGCAGATGCTCGGCTCCTCTCTGTTGCAGAGCTTGAAACGGAAACAGGATGGCAGGCGAACACACACGTACACAGCCTGTGTGTGGACCCACGCCCTCACACACACACACACACACACATACACCGCATCGTCCTATTTCAGCAAGTTGTATGGCACTTAGCCCCGATGCAGGACCCTCAGCAAGGTCTATGAGAAAAAAAAAATCAATGGAATTTCACCAAATTAAACAGGTGTCCGTAATCCCCCGCTTGTTTACTTTCTCTGCACTGACACACGCGACATCTCCTGCATGCAAATAAACTTTGAGACACTTTGAGACAAATCTACCCCGAATCTCCATTTTAACAAAACACAGCGATACCTGACAAAGACTTCTTCAATGCATTTCTCAGGGCTGGTTACCAAACTTGCATGCTTTTATGGCACCGGACAAATGGCTTCAATACAATCGAGTATTGAAAGATGTTTGATACTGAATGTCATTCGGTTCGCTAAGGATTGAATCCCATGAGCGTCAGTGGGCCAATAAGCATGCAGCATGCTTGTACCGAGATCTAACAATGCTTGTGATTGGCTGGCTAATGTTACATGCCATAGAGGCTTGCAGGAAAAACACTGAAATTGATTCTGTAGCGAGATTTTATAAAATTGATTTAAAAAAAAAAATTATTCAGGAACTGGTATTGAAGTCATGTATCTGAGCCGGTACCAGTATTGAAAATTTCTAAATGTCTTACTCTGCGGTATATTTATATATATATATATATACTCTGTTTATACTGTGAATTTGGACATTGCCCACATTTATGCACATTGTATACATCGATGCACACTGTTTTTTTTTTTGGGTTTTTTATCATCTATTTATCATCTGGGTGCTATTTATTTATCATCTGTTTATACTGTAAATTTGCACATTGCCCTCATCTATGCACATTGTATACATCGATGCACACTGTTTTTTTTTTTTTTTTTTGCACATTGTTTTTTGCGCATCGGGTACTTAGATCTTTAGATCTCGAGTGTCATCTTTTATTCTTTATTTTTGATTTACTTAATCTTGTACTCTGTGGATACTGCTGAAAACCGTGAATTTCCTTCGGGATGAATAAAGTATCTATCTATCTCTACCTATAACACCAGTGAACCCGTACCCGTCTTACATTACATCTATTTGTACGCAGGAGATGTAACGTGTCAGCGCGGTGAAAGTCGACAAGTGAAGGATAAGGGATAGCTCGATGTGAAATTCCACCTGGAATCTCTCCGACTTCTTTAAGGAGATATTTAAGGAGATTTCTCCATGGGGGCAGCGCGGGACCCTTTCATAGACACAACAACTGATATGACCAGAGATTACCAGCGGGTCCTGTATCAGGGCTGTACGGCAGCACGCGTTTGTTGTACGGCGCCGATACGCAAAACACATGCAAGCCGTATCAGCGTTATCCCACTCCAACGCCGAGACTGTCAATGCCGGAGATACAGATCTGTCTTATGTCTCTATCCCTTTGGCAGGGTCTCAAGACCAAAAAACGGTCTGCCCGTGTTTTCAGAGAGATGGAAACTGGCCTGCTGTGAGGCGATCTATCAACAGCCGCTCTATCTCTCCTTTATAGCCCCTCTCCATCATCGCACAGACACAGTAAATCCCTCCACAAACGGACGAGCAGCTGGTGACATGTGGTTCCTATCGAGCTATTTCACAGCTGGCCCAGATTCAGCCGGGGCGAAGTTCTCACAGCGATGAATGCAGAGGCCGAGCGGCGTGATAGCTGATCTGGCGTCAGTCGTGAAGGCTAGAGAACAGGGAATAGCATGTTGGACATGTATCAGGCGTTGCAAAACGTCGGAGGACTTTGCTTGTTTTTGCAATTTTTTTTTTTTTTCTTTCCTAGAGCCCCCGTTCGTATGGAGTGAGATAAATTACATCTCGAGTGGTTCAAATTTGAAAACTTGAGTAAGCAGGTTTGTACAGGTGACTGAGCTCAGATGCTCGGACTCGGTTTCATTTCCCACTGATCAGCTGCTCGATGGCAGCTGGTAATGTTTTAGTGGACCCATCCGTGCCGTCGGATCGGGCTGCTTTGCTCCTGGAGATTTGTACTGGCCCAGATTTCTGTTTTTTTTTTTTTTTTTTTCCCGCTGCTCTCTGGCTTTTAGCTCAGAATATGAGCTGTGTCTGCAAACTGTGTGTATGTGTGGGTGGATGGGTTTGTATATGTGTGTTTTTATTTAACTTTTATTTATCCAGGGAGGGTTTTTTTTGACAACGCCCTGCTACATGCGTACAAAGTTAGAGACATTCCCACCTTCTCCAGTTTTTACTCCTCAGCAGCTCCGGGAGGTTAACCCTCTGAAACCTAAACGAGATGTCCTTTATTAAATGGAAAATATTTTAAAATCACTACTTTGGCTGATAAACTTTTTTTTTTTTTTTTTTTTTTTTTTTTCATTTTTAGAAATTAAAGACATTTTAAATCAATGTAGGAAGTTGTTAAAATATTTTTAAAGAGTTTTTTGTGTTGTTTTTAAATATATGCATTTGTAAATATCTTTCAGATTTCTCATGTAGATTTATATATATATTTTTTCTTTTCTTTGACATTATCTTACTTCTGTTGAAAGGTATTTTTTTAAATATTTAATTCGTATTTTTATTGATTTTTTTATTTTTTAATTTTAATTATTTAGACAACTCTTTTTTGTGCATCTTCATTAACCAAAGTAGTGCTTTTTTGAAATATATTAAAAAAAAAAAAAAAACAAATAAAGGAAATTTTATGTGCCAGCGACATGTTGAGGTTCCAGAGGGCTAATCGTCCTGCTGAAGGATGGTTCTCGTCGGGAA
This sequence comes from Myripristis murdjan, assembly GCF_902150065.1. Taxonomy (NCBI): domain Eukaryota; kingdom Metazoa; phylum Chordata; class Actinopteri; order Holocentriformes; family Holocentridae; genus Myripristis; species Myripristis murdjan. Next base: position 7,708,197 of record NC_043991.1, on the reverse strand, counting down.
AATGAGTGTGTATTATTCTCCTTCCAAGGTTCAGTGGTGTTCAGGGATTTCAACCGGCAACCTTACAGCCATAAAGCCTTCTCTCTCGAACCTCATAGCTCCGGCTGCCTGTCTGCACGTGTCTCCGCGCGCTCCTACATCCACATGAGTTTTTGAAATTTGGAGGCACTTCACAGTCCCGTTTATGCAACTTAGCTGTGGGATACCATTTTATATTCATTGAAATGCGCCCGCTGAAAGTCCCAAAAGATTGGCTATTAGCTAACGTACTCTGTGCCCCGTGCGACGCTGAATATGTGAATGAGGAACACGGCCTGCACTGGCGCTGACACTGGAACGCTGCGGAAGGTGTGAATATGAAATACAGCCTCTTAAGGTGGAATCCGAGGCCGGGGAGTTCTAAAGGCGGCGTCCGCGAATCCGAGCCGGGCCTTTCTTAAGGTGGTATTTTGCCGATCCGAGATGCTCTCTGGTTTGCGGGCTGATGGAAGAGGCTTTGACAGACATTCTGTGTCAAGGGGAGGGGGGCGCCGGCAGAGGGCGGGGGGGGAGGGTTCAGGGTGTTAGGGGCGAGGAGAGGGGCCCTGTTGGGTGAGATTGAGGGGACCAGGTGGCGCGGTTCGGCGCTGGCATGCGCGGCACTCGGGCGGCACTCTATGTTTAGCCCTTACATGATGTTACATGTGCTGTTTTTCCTGGGCCTGCCGCGGGCTCTGAAGGGGACAGTCGTGCCTCCCTAAGTGGAGCTCCCTGCGCCCTCCAGCAGCCCCAAACACACAGGCACACACGCAGAGACAGAGACCGCCCAGCTTTTTTACAGGACCTGTGGGAGATCTAAATCAAGGATGTGCTCTCTCTCTCTCCTTCTCTCTCTCTCTCTCTCCTTCTCCCCCTTTTGCCTCATTTCTCACATCTCTCCTGGCCTCCTCTTTTATATTTGTCTCTCTCCCATTTCTCGTCAATTCCCTCTTTCACCCTGCCACTTCCTTTGTCTCTCTCGCTCTCTTTTCTTTCCCTCACTGTCTTTTCCAAACTTTAAATACAACCCATCTCTCTTTCTCTCTCCCTCCCTCCCTCCTCCCTCTTCTCAGAATGGTGAACACAACAAATATTCCAAGCATGAGTTTTTAGTATTTTACCATTTCCCCGCAGAACGCCTATTACTCAACCACGTCAATTCCAGCGCACTTTGATGTGTGTGAGACCTCACTGGTGGATAAGTGTTGGTGTGCGCATATGTGTATTGTGTGCATGTGTGTTTGTATGTGTATGTGTGTGTGGAGGCTCTGCAGGCTTGTCATGGGCGGGTGATTGAGTCCAGACGTTGCGGGTTCCTCTCTCACCGCCGGCCCCTCCCCCTGGTGTTGGGTTCAGAGTGTGTTCGGCCCAGGGCAGGTCGGGCTGCCGCTCCCTGGGGTGCAGTAAAGTGATAGGGCAGCGCGGGGGGTTTAGCTCACCCCCGGGAAGGGGAGGTCAGGGGTCAGAGCCTCAGCCCCGCCGAGTGGGGATCAGGGCCATGTTAGTAAAACATGCTTCAGGTGGGCCCTTCCTGTAGCAGTCGGTGCTGCTTAGGCTAGTGTGTGTCTGTGTTTGTGTGTTTGTGTGTCTGTCTTGCCCATGTGGGTCCATATCTACAGGCTTAGGGTTAGGGTGCATACACTGTCTCTCAGGTTGCTACCGATTTGTTTCATTAACATTTTGTTCCGATTTCATTATTTATTTAGTCAAATAAAACAAAAAAAAAAAAAAAGAAAGCATCTCTGCAGCCAAAAAATCTATCAACCAAAGAGGGAGAATTTGGCAGCGTGCAGCGTGACATCCTTAAACAAACAATAACGCGTGGAAAAATCAGCAAGGCAAACAAGCTGAAGTGCTAATTGTTAGCATCGGCCAAGTCAAACATGGCTCCGGAGGCTAGCACATGTAACGCTCGGGCGTCGATCCAAACAAACGCTTCTCAGTCAAAACTGTGTCAGATCTGAGAAGAAACCCACACTGACGCTGCGTTTGACAGTGAAAATTGAGTATCCAGAAGACATTAAAGTGCAGAGAAACGAGTGAAACAGCAGAGGAGACAAAGCGGCGAGGCGTTTATTTTGGGTGATGGAGAGGTGTGAGGTGAGGTTAGAGGAGCACGCTGAGGCGCAAGAAAAGCCGGGAAAGCGGGAGAGGATCATGCAGTTTACAGGGAAAAGCCAGCGGAGAGAGGGGAACGCGGAGTACTTCACTGCTTCAGGGGAATCAAGTTTTTTAAAGTTCACCTTCCATCCCTCATCAGCTCCTAAGACGGACGACCCCGGGGTCGGTCCCGTCACCTGGCTCAGACGCTGACCAAATACTGGGACTGGGCTGAAGAATGGGCTGTCACTAACCTGTGACCCTGGCTCAGAGTCTTAGGTGTCAGATCGATATCAGCCGGGCCTATTGGTCGGCCTCGTCTGACGGGTGGCAGCCGGGGATATTCAGTCAGCGTGGACTTCTTCACTTGTAGAGATCACATTGTCTGTGACAGCCTAAAGGGACATTCTGTTTGTTATATTTAAGAAATCCCAATCTGGTATGAATCACAGTATTTTGAATAATAGCACAGTAATTGATGGCACCCGAACTTAAACTTAATTGGACTTGCACAAGACTAATTAATATTTATTGTGTCATTTGAGTAGCTGTCCTCTTCTCTGTGTATGGTTAACTATTATATGCTGCATATAGAGAGTGGGCGGAGCACGGGTGGCCGGCAAAATTGCATTCTGGGTCACCATGTCACCACAAATTTCGCCGTTACCGCTCGCTGCTTAATTCTGAATGTCACCTTTGCCTCTGTAAACTTTGTTCTTCTTCCGTGATAGTTTTATGTGCGTGTCACATGCGTGGATCGCGTCCCGTAGGCGGATCCTGCAGACGGTTCGGTTGGGACGGTGCACTTGCCGGGCAGGTGCAGGTGCTGAGTGTGACATTTTTAGTGGGGTTATTTTAACAGGGCCCGACTTGGGGCCTCTCGGAGTTATGCGCTGTGACGAGCGTGTGTGCATCTGTGTGAATGTGTGTGAGTGTGTGTGTCTGCTGACATTCGTCTGCGTGCATGCATGTACACAACATGGAGTATGAGCACTATGCGTTTGTTAACAGCATGGATCCTGTGGTCCAAACGTTGTGGTGTCGCTGTAAACCAGCGCCATGGCAACGTGAACAGCCCGTTTGGCACGGGGGGGGGGTTTATGACTCGGTTTGTCGGCCTCTCGGGGTTTAACACTGACTGAATGACAGAACCCTGCTGTGTGTGTGCATGTGTGTGTGTGTGTGTTGACTGACACTCTCCCCTTGCTGCCGCTCTGACCCCCCTGACACCAGATTAGCATTGTCAGTAATTAACCTGCGGTAGAGCCTCGTCACAATGTCACTCATAGAAAAGAGGAGAAGAATCACTCGTCTCACTCAGTTTGTGCACCAATAAAAGCTCTTGTCTTAATTATTAATCTTCAGGAACAGTCGTGAATCTAGTGGCATTATTTTGAAAATAACTTCATATTTCATTTCATATTCATTACCATCTGTATATTTCACATCCCATATCTCTTTTTGTTACGTTAGCCCTTATTGTATATTTTTAGTTTTTAGTCTTTATAGTCTTTATTGCAAATATTTTGTTAGTCTTTATAGTCTTTATTGTAAATATTTAGCCTTTATTCTGTTTTATTTAACTTTATTATATGTTTCTACTGTTGCTGCTGGAACACCAGAATTTCCCTGGTTGGGATCAATAAAGTATATCTATCTATCTATCTATCTATCTATCTATCTTGAAAAGCTGAACACAGATTTTTTTTTTATCAGAATAACAAAAAAAAAAAAAAAAAAAAAAAAAAGTTCTGGGGTTTGCCTTGGTTACACTGGTGGAGAGGCATGCTGACAACCCCCAGTTTTTCCGCTAGATTTCGGTCAACCAGTCGATTAATCAATGTGTGTGTGTGTGTGTGTGTGTGTGTGTGTGTGTGAATGTCTGCACAGAAGAAAAGCCGCCCCGGATGCACTGAACTTTACAAGATACAATAATGATGCGTTTAATGGTGCGTCTGTGTACCTAAATGTTGATTTTTGGCTCTAATAGCTGCCGTGTCTCCAATTTTGTGACATCACCATGACAACAGCAAATTAGCCACAGTGGCATCGACTAAGCAGAACTGGAGCATTGTCAAAAAAGTATGTGGTTTTGTTTGTAATTATGTATTTTTTTTTCAACATTTTATTTAAAGTATTGCAAGTTGTTTGAGGAGAGAGAGAGAGCTAAAATAAACATGACGGTGTTTGACGTAACGTCTGCACAGTTTGGTTCACCCGGTGGTCGTGACTTGGAAGGGCGGATGATTAATCAATTAATCAGTGGGAAAGTAGGAGATTTGAAATCACTCCTTAGTCAGGGAGAGCTCTATTATGCCATGTCCTTTGTATTTAATGCATTTAACGTTAAGTATTCTCTCGCCGTGTTCATTCAGGTATCTTTTATTCATTTTTTTTTGAAGGTGCCTCCCCAAAAACCAGAAATGTGTTTTCAATCTGAGGGCAATTACTCACCTCCCCTCGTTTTGTTCCCAGCGAGATTCAAAGGGAAGAGAACAGAAACAGAGAGCTGTCTGCGTTTTACAGCCTCCTTTTTCCCATCTCTTTTTGCTGTCAACGCCCAGTCTGACTGAACCCTTGGCAGACACATTATGAGCTTAAGTACTCTGTGAGTGTGTGTGTGTGTGTGTGTGTGTGTGTGTGAGTGAGCGTCTGTGCATGTGTGTAACCAGATGCACGGGTGTGTGTGCGTGCATGTCGTACCGAGTGTTGTACAAGTGTTTGTGGTTGTGTGCATCTGTACATGTGTGTGTGTGTGTGTGTGTGTGTGTGTGTGCATGCACAGATGTGTGTATATAATTAGCCAACAAGGTAATAATGGCTTTAGCTTGGCTAAATATGCCACAGCTTCCCAGCGGCAAAGCTATGAATGATGGGACAGGTGGAGGGGGATCAAGACCTCCAGCCTTGAGGGCAGGGAGACAATGGGACAGATAGACCCCATCTGGTGACATCATCGCCCCGGGCCAAATGACCGGCGTCCTATAACCCTTTGGCCCATAAATAGTTCCCCCTAGAGGATATTATCGGGAACTGCACAGAAGCTCCCATCTCAGTAGTTTGTTGTTCAGAAAGTTGGTTGAACAGGGGGACGCGGGGAGGCGCACCAAATCTCCAGTGGGACGATAAATTGAGGGGCTTAATATAGCTCCAATGTTTGGTCTGCAATCTGTGGTTTTTCTGTTACCCCTTGTCATTTCAAAATAAATCTTGAAAGATGCCGCAGTACGACGGTTCGTTTTCCTGAGGCCTGCTTTGGTGTCCGCGTGAGTCGTGTGATTTTCCGTGTCGGCCCGTGAAGGACAGAAGCTTCATGCGGTTCTGCGGAGTGAAAGTATCTCCTCTTTTACTCCTTTGTTTGCGAAACCCTGGGAAGCTGCCCCGGGTCTGACCCAACTGTATTCATGAGAAAAACACCACGACGGCTTTATCTCTCCTCTTCTCTTCTCTTCTCTTCTCCTCTCCTCTCCTCTCTCCTTCACAGCATTGCCAAGCTCTCTCTTTTTCCTCTTTCTGTCTTTTACTCTCTTTCCCATACTCTACCTGTGCCAGGCCGACGGAGTGAAAAAGGGAACAGATGGGGATGAAGAACAAAAAAAAAACAAGGGGGGATCACCGAGTGAAAAGCGGGATTATCCATAGAAGTGTGCTTTGTTTAGAGCCTCGGTTCTTGATTCATCGATAAGCCTCTCTAACAGGCTGTAAGTAATTTAGCCAATCAGGAATCATTAATCCCAAAGACAAATGGATTACGGATTTAGGCGCCGTTCTTTGCAATTTGTGACCTAACTGGCTCATTATGGCTCACGTTGGCCTGCCGTCCCGTCGTTGTCTTTTGCCAACGTCTGATGATTCTTTTAGTACAACACGCTCAATCAGCTGCCCTCGCTCCGGCGTTTTGCCGCTCAAAAGAACACGGAAGAAAAACACAACTGTTGAAATTGCCTTGATCAGCTTGGTGAAAGCTTAATGACTCACTAAATAGCCTATAACAACAAAACCATTTGGAAAATCAGATGAATAAATCTCGTTGGCAGCGAAATGAGGGAACCTTGATGCTGAAAGCCGCTTATAACGCGCGACGTTTCGAGAGCCCGGCGAGGGAATGAAGGTTTTCTCGCTCCTCCTCAGACCCGCGAGGGGGGGACCGGCGCTCTCAGACGGGACAGATCTCCGGGAGGAAAATCTCACGGCAGCTTGGGAGAAGGCGCCGGAGCACACGGATGGTTAAAATTTGATTTAGCCGGCGCCGGGATTAATGTTTTGACATGACTGCGTCTTCTCTGAGTCAAACCATCTGTGTAGAGCCCGGTGTCGCTCTGTGACCTAAAAACCTTGTTTTATCTGTCATGCGGTGATTACATAGGCGCAGCATAATTAGGCTATGTTGTTTTTCAGTGGGTATTTCCCTATTATTTTGCCTTTTGTGTCAAGATTTTTGCCCGACATGCGCTACCTTCTCGCTGCTTTTTCCGCCCGATTTTGACACCGTCACAAACCGCCCTCTATCTTTCTCTTGGAGGGGTGTTCGTCAGAAACCCCTCTCCTTAATCCCTATTAATCTTCGCGGTTATTCCTGGGTCCGTTTTGATTGACGGCAGGAAGCTTCCTCTGACACTCGCAGGTTTGAAAGTAGCATTTAAGGCTTAGCGAAGGCATGAGAGGACAAAGCCGGCTATCCCGCGGTGCTGCCGGCTGAGGAAATGATACTGTGGAGCCGGTTGACCCCTGTTAGTCATGGTATCAGTGATTGGCTCTGAAACTGAGGCGAAGGGAGGCCATGCTGTGTCTGTGCCTGGAGCCAAAGCACTCCGTCGGTGCTGGAGCACGAGAAAAAAAAAAAAAAAAAGGGGAGAAAAAACAAGGCCTTTGGTTTCACGTTTGACCAGTCTATAATTAGAGGGAGAAAAAAGATGAGGATTTGGCTGACGATGACACAGGACACCCGCACACCCCCTAATCACACATAAATACGTGCATACACTCATCTGCGGCCCCTGCAAACCCAGTAGGACGGCCACTAATCCTGCAGCACATTTACAATCTGTATAACGACAACCTGATACCCCCAGCAGGCCACGGCAAGCACACACCACCCTTTATGCAACTCACGCCTCCTAAAGCCCGAACATGTACATGTCAACGGCAACAGCTGCGCCCCTCTCCCACACACACACACACACACACACACACACACACACACACAACCCCCGCCTCCCTCTCTCACCTGGCCTCAGATCAGCCTCAGTGTTACCCCCCTATTCCCCTGGCAAACAGCAGGGGAGAGGCGTAACATCTGATCCGTGGCCAGCGGGTCCCCGGTTCCTCTGGGTAAAAAAAAAAAAAAAAAAAAAAAAAAAACCCCACGGCGCTCCAGCGAGTTCACCCCGGCCTGTCTTCCCGGACGTCCCGCGCTGTGTCAATGAACAGAGGTGGAGCATTGAAGACATCCGCAGTATGTCAGCGATACTGAAGCGCGGGCCATTAGCAGCCGTAAAGACGCGAGCGGCCGGCCGTCCCAAGCCTAATCTGTCTCCGCTAAAAGCTTCAGAAATGCAACCTTATATGGCGCCTATGGGAATATGTGTTTCCAATCACTCTCCTCCAGGAATGAATACCTGGCATATCTTGCTGCTGTGCCTTTTTTTTTTTTTTTTTTTTTTTTCCCCCCCGTCCTGTCCACTCGGTTTACAGTAAACACCAGGCGAAAAATCTCGGGGCTGTTTCCAGGGGAGGCTTGAGAACGGGCCTTATTTTCCCAGAGTTAGAGATTCCACAAGGGGCTCCTACATCAGCTTGTCATATTGGACTAATGAAAATCTCATTCTTTGGAGGGATCCTCTTAACGCCGCTAAAGGCACACGCTAACCAGGGGATTAGCCCTGTAGTGCTAGGGGACTTTAATTTCAGCACCAGCATAAGTCATCGCTGCCGAACACTAACATTGATATATGGCTTAGGGCTGACTAGCGTGTGTCATGAGAGATTTCTTTGGGGTGGGTGTGTTACTCGAGGATTCGGTCGGGGAGTCTCACAAGAGGGCCGGGGGATGATTGAGAATGACATGATGAGATCCTGTAAACAAAACCAGAAGAGCAGTACCCTAAATATGTCTTTCATAGACCAGCGGCATGTCTGTCTTCAATGTCTCTTGTCAGTCAAAGCACATCTGGTAAGTTCTCCGCTAGCCTCCAGTGTGCGGGCCCCCAATATGATACCTAAAGAATAATCCCGTGTCATCAGCTCCTAAAGTAATCATACGCCCCAGGAGGCTACTGCAGTACGTGGGACGGCAGCAGCATACAAAGGTTGGAGACGAGGGCTGAGCAATATGGTAAAAAAATCATCTTGCAGTTATTGCGACAGATTAACAGACAGATTGTTCAGAATTGTAGTCATAAAGATACTTTTTGCATCACGTTTTTCATTTTCACAGATTTTTTTTTAACCCGTTGATGCACAACATGGGTCCAAAGTGACCCGACTGAGTTTATTTGTGCTATGTCTTTGCAATAAATTATTTTCATTATTCAGCATTCCAGGTATTCCTCAATGAACTTGTTTTTTTTATCATAATAGATCCTTCTTTTATTTTTTGCCATCTTACTTTTTGAATTAAAATAGTTTTTGATAACAATGGTATTTCAACAATAACATATAACAACGATATTTCATGTGTAATGGTGTTTTGTGGCACATTGCACTTAAAAAAAAAAAAAAAAAGCTCCTATAGTTTCTGTAATATAGAAACATTTATAAACAATGATGCATTTTTTAAAATTATTTTTTATTATTTTTTGTTATTGCACTTTGCTATATATTTCGATCGGCTGTCCGACCCTGTCAGAGATTCCCCGAGCAGGTGAATGAGTAAAATACTTTGTGAAATGCCATTTTTGGCAGCTGTCACTGACGTGCCCTTGAGCCAAGCACCGCCTCAGTGGCCAATCTGTTACACGTGTAGCCGAATGAATGGGAAGCAAGGCACTGTTCAGTGCAAGTCATCATTTGAGAGATAAAACTTTAAAAAGGCCTTAACGAGACAAAAGCAGAGAACATTGCGGGAATTATCCTTAAATGTCACATTTGAAACGATCCCTTCTACCCATTATTAGATTAATCATCTGGGTTTTTTTCTTTTTTTTTTCTTTTTTTTTTTTTTTTTTAATTCTTACTGCACATAAAAGAAACCTCCTCTTTGTGGGCAGCGGAGATAATCAAATGAAAGCACACGCGAGCACGTGGACACATGTTACTTTGGTCCTCATTGTATGAAGCCAAACTTGATTTTAGTTCACTGACTTTTCGAGTTTTGATGGTTGATGCAATCGGACCGACTGAATTCTGACAAGGGCACGTCTGTTTTCCTCTCCCCTCTTCCTCCGCCACAGGTTCTACCGGGGCGATTACCACATCGACGTGTGCATCAACGATTACCTCGACGTCTACTGTCCGCACTACATGGACCCTGTCGCGGACGAGCGGGCGGAGCGCTACGTCCTCTACATGGTCAACTACGACGGCTACAGCTCCTGCGACCACACCTCCAAGGGCTTCAAGCGCTGGGAGTGCAACAGGCCCCTCTCGCCCAACGGACCGCTCAAGTTCTCGGAGAAGTTCCAGCTCTTCACCCCGTTCTCCCTGGGCTTCGAGTTTCGCCCTGGCAGAGAGTACTACTACATATGTAAGCATACACACACACACACACACTGAAGCTTCGGTTTCAACTTGTGTAGACCCGCGTCACTGTAGTTTCCGTAAACAGTGAAAAAAAAAATCCTGTGGGGAATTATTATAACCAATAGCTGCGGATATCCAAGCACTGACTGGAGTGTTTTTCTTCAAAATAGCACATATTCTGTAAAAATGGTAAAAAGAAAGAGTTGCCAGATAACCGCAAGTAGTAATCAATTTTGTTTTTCCGTGTGTTTGAGTCGGCTGTAATTCGAGGGGAATAGTCAAACCGCTTTGGCCAGTCATGGTGTTTGGCTCAAATGCCTTGTTCTAAAAGATTAAAAGCACCAAAACAAAACACATTCCCTTTTATTATTTGTATTCCACTGTCGGGTGGGCCGTGTAATGTGAGCGCAGGGCGTGTGTGCGTAAGGGATTTTGCATTATGTGTTAGCATGAAAATGTCTGACATCGACATGGAGTTAACCGGGTTTCGGGAAAAGCACAACACACTTTGATGATTTAAGCCTATGATTTGAGGACAAGTGTACGATGCCAAGGTATGGGACCACACAAAAAAAAAAAAAGAAAAAGAAAAAGAAAAAGAAAAAAAAAAGCAGTATAAGGACTTTGTTTTGCAATTCTGGCAATGAGGGCCAAGCCAAAACACGCCAGAGGGAGCAAAACATCTCCACTGTTGAGGTCTCCCCCCTCTGAAGTGTCTTTTGTTGCTGACTGGCTGCACTCAGCTTTCGCCCGCTCGTGAGAAGGCTCTGGAAAACAAGCATCTGGGATGTTGTGTTTTTATAAGCAGAGTCAGTGCCCTACAGGGGAAGAAGGGAGAGACTAAATGAGATACAGCATGCTCCTTGCTACGTTTCAAACCATCTCTTTTCGACATTCAGCTGGCAGTTTTACTCGGCAGTGCCACAGTATAAAAAGTTTTATTCTTGCGTTCAGTAGTATTACATGTAATTAGTCATAAAAAGTTGTTTTCTTCCCCCCCCACACACGCATTCTCCCTACAGAGTTCACTCAGCTTACACAGCCTCCCACCTCAGACCTACAGGTGATTTTGCAAAGCTGCCTTATAAGTCAGCAGTCATTAAAGAGCACCGTTTGGTTGGCTCAGATCCAGCAGATGTATCTTTCTGCTAAATTAGGCCAAAATGGCAGAAGGCTTTGACATCTGTCAGCTCATCGATTGAGTGCAACAAATAAGACTTTTATTGGCCCGTGGCATAAAATAGCACCATATCTAGAGTTTTTATGGAGTCGCTGATAAAATACCTCTCAATAAATGAGGCCAAACAAAAAAATACATTGGGTTCCGGTTCCTCGTCATTTAAGGGCGTGAATAGGTAGGGAATTTATTTTATTTTATTTTTTTATTTTATTTAGCATTTTAAGGATGGGTAGGGGGGATTTATTTTATTTTATTTATTCATGGGAAGAATGGGTAAATAATTAATTTTATTTTATTTTATTCTTTTTTTTAATTTTCGGAAGTGATGCATGGGTTGCTTTTTAAATATAATTAATTCAATATTTGCATAAGTTACCGCCTTTTTAATGGACGGAGCAGCGTTATTACTAGCAGAGGGAGGTGTCTCTGGCTCGCATCGCAGCGCTAGGTACCTGAAGTCAACTACACGGTTTCACCTCTTTCACTACATCTGCAAAGGTTTTCTCTTGTAGTCGGATTATTTTCACTGGTGGTTTGCGAGGACAAATCACACACACACACACACACACCGTGCAGAAGTCCATTCTTTCCAGCCAGTGCTGTCGGTGGCGTGTGATTCCATGAAGTTATTTTCCGAAGTTACGCGAGAACATCACAAATAAGGCGAGTGCAACACAGATCAAAATAAAAGCCCTGCTTAACTTTTGACCAATGCCAACAAGGTCACACTCGGTCGCATAGTGCCTTTATTTTATTTTTTTTTAATTTTGTTTTTACACAGAGGCCAATAAAATAACCTGACTCGGGGGTTAAATGGGACACTCGGTCGGGAACCGGAACCCAGAATTTTTTTTTTTTTGTCTGTCCTGATCTCTTCTCCTGTCACTTGGATTTCTGTTTTTTGAAAATGCCAGTGCCTCTCTTTAAACTTCCTTCAGCTCTAGAGAACAGTGCTGCAAATGGGTGACAGGCATCACAAAACATTTTGTTCTCAAGCAAATGACAGAACATTATTGTAGTATTTTGCAAAGTGGTATATTACCTCTCAACTCCTTGTCTTTCTTATGAAAGTGTGAATTCATCATTTATGTCTATTTTAGTCCACTGTTAGCTGCGCCACACACCTGGCAGTGTCGCTTGGCTGCTGACAGAAGTTGATAAAATCCTAGCTCACTTAATGCTCCTCTCAAAGTCCAACTTAACTGGTTTAGGGGAAATTAAGCTGAGATGATGGTGTTCTCATGGGCTCTCATGAGTGATCGATCGTCACGTGTGCACTTTCTGCAGCGAGCAGCCAGCGAGGGAGAGAGATGAAGAGACAGAGAGGGTCAGAGAGGGGGCCCATATGGCCTTGAGCAGTCCTAGGCCATATGGGCTGTCTCTCAGTGACTCAGAATCATGATTCATCCATCAGACCCTTGTTCACCAAAGATACTGTTCCCTTTTTTTCCCTATGAGCACAGGATCTGAGCACAGGATGAAATAATAAAAGGCACCTTGGGGAACATACCAAAGACCTGTAGTAAGACCAGTTAACATAATGTCACAGAAAAAAGAAAAAAAAAAACACAAATGCAGTATTGTTTGTCGTATTTATTCCACTTCATCTTATTTTAATTGAATTTCATTGAGAGCTCTTATGTAAGAGAGCTTGGGCCCCTGTCAGGGAGAAAACAAACATTCATCTCTTGGTGCTTGAGAAAGACATTTTTCAGATAGATGTGTTTTTGTCCCACAGCAGTAGCGAGATACAGAAGCGCTGGTTGCATTACAGTAAACCGTGTTCTCTTATCGGCAGCATCAGTGCAGGTATCAGTGTCAAATTGCAGCTGACAATGTGTCCTAACAAAAGGACCACAATAGCTGATAGGTAATACCAGTGTAGTACATGCAGTATGGTTGGGGAATGTGTTAACTCGGCATGTATAAATGACATATTCGGGGAGGGGGGCCGATGTCTGCTTGTCCCACTGGAGACAGACACTCCATTGTCCTCCTCGCTGGTGATAGTCATTTCCCGCAGGCGAAGGGAAAAGGGGGCAGGCCCAAGTCAAATAGATGACACCTGCAGTTGGCTCCGGGCCTGTCCGTCTGGCAGGCAGACGCCTGCAGGAAGCCATCCTGGTGGGATCAGTGGTGTGGCAGTCCTGGAAGGTCAAAGGTCACAGAGATGACGGCTGAGTCTGAAGCGCAGGCTTCTCATGGTCTTAGAGCACTGCATGTTTTTCTAATAGAGCTGTGAGTAGAGAGGGGGAAGCCTGATCCTAATCTCAGGGGATAGAAATCCAATTTTCTGAGGAGACAGTTGAGAGTCTAGCTCTCCCTGTGTGAGAGAGATGACTGTCTCCCTGTAAAGCCCTCCTGCTTCAAAAAAAGGCCAGGTCCCGCTCCATACACCCAGCCCAGATCTACATTGATAATGACATGAGCCCAGCCAGCACAGTGCCCCTACAGTTTCCCTTTAGCTTCTCGTGGCTGAGGTAAAGACGAAAGGCTTTGTTCCCAAAGATAAACTGATCATCACAAGGAAAACATCTGATCCTATGGTATTTATATCAGCCTCTCTCTAATTCACCTCACAGTCACACCAAAGCCTTGGGTTACATGGCATCTGAGCCTGTTTGCTGATATGTGATGTCCATGCATGCCCGAGCGTGTGCGTGTGTATTTTTGCGCGTGCGTGTCTGTATGAGACAGTGCACGTGTCTTTGTTTTGTGGATGTGTCTCTTTGCATTTCTCTTGGCGAGTTTCAAACGCCGAATGTGCGATTATGATCACAGCGACCGCAGGGCCTGTAACACATGACTGTGTGTATGAGTGCGTACAGTATGTGAGTGTGACCGGGAGGTTAACCATCCTTTGTATAGTCACTCGTAGCTTTGAGCCTCCCTGACCGCGCTGAACGACCTGACTAATGCTGAATCTTGTGCCCCAGACAGTGCAGTCATGGTGCGGCGGCGTGCGGCAGCGTGGCTCGGGGATAGAAAGCCCAGACTTTGACCTCAACAGCAAACTCGAGAGAGACAGTTAGAGAGAGAGAGAGAGTGAGAGAGAGTTTGGTGATTCTATGTTTGTGTTTGCATCCGTGTAAGTTTGCATGTGGAGGATCTATTAAATGGAAGACTTGGCGAGGATATGGAGAGAGAAAAAGAGATGGGAGTTAAAGACTCCAGTTACAATCTACAGTCAAGTTTGAATTTGCTCATGAGCAAAACAAAAGAAAAGAGACGATTCCCACACAGTGTCCTAATAATTGCAATAATCTTTATTTAGAAGACGTTTCAGTCTGCAGACCTTCATTAGGTGAAATTTTCACCTGGTTTTCAATTAATCTGATGACAGTTTTATTAATACAGCATGTGGGAATCCTCTTTTTTTAGCATATTTGGACATTTCTTCCTACGCATCTGTCTGTATAAGAGCCTGAGGTGTCTAAGGTGAATTAGTTGGCATGTCGACAAAGAGAATATGTGATAAAGGCTGATGGATTATTAGTTTATTAGAAAAAAACGGTGAGACTTTTCGTGTGTGTGTGTGTGTGTGTGTGTGTGTGTGTGTGGCAACAATGGACAAGAGTGTACATTACATGTGGTTGGAGTTTTAATAAAACCACATACAAGCGAGCGAGGGCTGTTACTACTTCTCCTCCCAGAGGAAGGAGGTCATCCAACCTCTCCATCTCGGTAACCGTTCGGCTGCCCGGTTTTGATGATGTAATCGCCTGCAGTCCTGCGCTTTTCAAAATAATTCACATTGTGTAGTTGACGGAAACGCGCAATGATTCGCCCCTTTTTCTGTTTAAAAAAAAAAAAAAAAAGGGCTTAAAATAAGTGTAAAATTTGGATGGAGACATAGCTACTGACAGATGGCAGACAGACAGAGAGAGAGAGAGAGAGAGAGAGAGAGAGAGAGAGAGAGAGAGAGAGAGGGGAACAGCGATGGCCAAAGCAGCGAGAGAGGCCGAACATGAGAGAGCGAGTGCATTCCAGCCACTGTAGGGGTGTGAGGTAAGTTACACGATACTCACTGACAGACAGAAGCGGCGTGATTGACACACGTCCCCCGTCGTTTATTCCCCCCTCCGCCGCCTCGGTTCCAATATAACTCTCATCACCGAGTTCCAAACATGATTTTTCTGCCGCCGGGCCTCTGATAAATGCCTTTGACATGAGGAGTCGGTGGAAACACTGACAAAAGCTTTACTTTTATCAGGGAATTTGCTCCTGCGCCAGAATCGACCCGAAGGAATATCTCGGCAAAAGGGATAGAGCAGTGTCCATGCACGCACACACACACACACACACTGACACGGATGCACATAACTCATGAAACCACACACACATACATGCAAACACATGCACATTAACTCACAACATACATGCACACAATCATCGAATTGTCTTGTGCACTGTCGGAGACTCACAGTCACATATAGCCGTACGTGCACTGAAGGTTGTGTGTGTGTGTGTGTGTGTGTGTGTGTGTGGTCAGATTAAGAACAGTTTGAGAGACTTGGCAGGCAACAGGAAATGACAGAGGTCAGAGTATAGGGGCCCATAAGGAACTCTGGGAAAGGGAGGGAAAAAAAAAATCTGTCGTGGGGTAGAGAGTAAAGAAGAAGAGCAGTGGAAAAAGAAAGCAGTCTTGCAAAAAAAAAAAAAAGGAAATAGAAAAATCACAGTCACAGCTGGAGACATCACCAGCACTCCATTAGCAACTTTGTGACCAGCACTATTCAAAAAGTAATTGCTTTTTGTTTTTTTCCTCCTCTACATTTCTTTCATTGTTTTTGGCTTTTTTTTTTTTTAATCTCTGTCTTTTACAATCAAAGAAACATGGGAAGTAAAACTTTCAGGCGGTTTTAATAGAATGTCTCAAAAAAATCTCTGTCTACAAGTTAGAAATAATAACATGATGAAGACTGTGACATAACACACTGTAAGTTACTGTGCACTATGATGGAATGGGAGGACAGATGCAAGTTCAAAATAGACGAGCTCAACTCTCCAAACTTGGTGGTGTTTTAAATAAGACAGAGGAGACGTGTGTAATATCTCTGATGAAAAAAAAAAAAAAAAAAAAAAAAAAAAGCAATCAACCTCGGCAGATTGGTGTTTTCTAGTCAGGAGCTGATGTGTGAATGAAAGCAGGTGTTCGTGGTCCTGAGCCAGTCGATGTTTGGATCGTAGGCCTGACCGGGAGGTAATAGATTACAGGATTACGGAAAAATATGCGCGCAGCAAGTTGCATCTGCTGTATGGACATTATTTGAATACATACCGGATTACAGGTCACTGGCGATATTAGATTATTGCTGGACTCAGTATCAGCCAATCAAATGTTGATTGGTTGATCCGGAGCCAATAGCATTCCGAGATACAGATGTGTCTCCTGAACTTTGAGTTGCAGGTGGTGGCAAAAAAAAAAAAAAAAAAAAAAAAAAAACTTTGCACCAATCAAAGTTGGAGTTGCAAATGTGGATGGCACCGGAATCCAAAACAAACTGTAGCGGCAGGTGCTTGTTTTATATGAAGCTAATGGAAATTAGAATAGCAGATGTTTCTCTTTCTCGATCGCCAATATAGATATGAGTCTGTGGTGGTGATTTGCATGACTAATTAATCCACATGGATGCATATTATTCCCCGACCATGGAAAAAAAAAAAAAAAATTATGAGTTTGAAACATGCAGTAACTTTTGACTTTACGGCTTTGACGAAATGTGGAAATTCAATAACGCGGAACGGAACAGAAAGTCAAGTCTGTTAAAGTTTTGAAAAAAGCGTTGGAAATTTTTTTTGGAATTGCACAAAACTCTGAAGTTAATCTTGATACATGCATTGCTGTATTGTCAGATTGTCAATGTGAATAATCTCCAGTTATTGAAGGGTGTGACCTCACAGAGTCTTTTCACTCCTCTGTGATCAGCACAAATTGAAAAACTTCCAATTTTTTTTTTTTTTTCAAATCCAGTCAAGAAACGAACGTCTTGGTCACTGCTGTTGAATTTTGAAATTGAAACGTGGAAGCGTTTTGTTCCCTAATGCTGCGCGCATGTTTTCACAGCCTCCACCGTCGACGACAGGGGAAGAAGAAGCTGCCTTCGACTCAAAGTCTTCGTCAGGCCTGCAAGTGAGTGACATTTTTGAGAGGCCTGCGCTGTTGTGTCTGTGCTGCTCTATTCTCCTCTCTCTCTCATTGAATTCTGCACCGGGATTGTGATCAGGCTTTCAGGTGAATGACGTTTGACTGCTGTAATCTCTCACATCTCTCACCTCTTTCCTTTCCTCTTTAAGCAGACAATTGTGTGAAAAATTCTGGAAACGTGCAGGAAGGGGTCGATTTTGATGAGAGGATCCATAATTCCCTAGAACCCAGAGGTTGGTAGACTATACTGTGCATAATGTTTGTGTGTGGGTATGAATGAAATAAGTTAATTTTTATTATACAACCAAGATACAAGACACTATCAAACAATACAAGGATGCCCGTAACACCATATTACACAGTGAAGGTGTTGTATCCAAGCAAAATAATACAGGACAGATTAATAAAGAGCACACACATGTAGTACACTCACAGATATCTTCTTATCTCCAAATTTGGTGCACTGCAAAAAAAAAAAAAAAAAAAAATCACTATTTTACAAGTCATTTAGTCTCATATTAGGTTTTCCAGTGGGATGAGATAATCCCATTGGTTTCCAGTTCCATTTCCTTTGTTTCAGGGAACATGTTCAAACAAGGCAGAATAAGGCCGATCAGCCCACTAGCATCACACACGGGACACGTGGGATTATCTCACTATTATCTCACATTATCCAGCTGGCAGGTTTTTCTTACCTTCTTCCAAGAAAAACAAGATTTTAACAGTGAACTTGAGACAAAATGACTTGTTTAGATGGAGATTTTTTTTTTTTTTTTTTTGCAGAGCCATGTCCTTTCTTACCCTTCACTGGTTAAGAAAGTCGTGCACCCCTCGGGTCTGTGAAACCTTTTCAAAACTCGTTACATAAACTGAAGAAAGCACAGTGGTCAAGCTCAAAACAAAACTTTTCTTTTTCTTTTTTTTTTTTTTTTTTAGTTCCTGCAGTGCTGACATTCTGGAAATGCATGTTTTCCGCCTGACAACGGCAATACTAAAATACACAAACAGTGCGCATCATAAGAGCATTGCTACCTGTTGATATGCAGCCTACGTGTGTGTGTTCGTCTACTTACGTGTGCATGTGCATGATGAGCAGCCCAACTTGTAGTGCGTCTGCATCTCTGCCTGTATAGTCGTTTGCAACGTCTGTCGCTGTGCAAGTTTTTGTTTGGATCTGTTTATTTTTGTGTGTGCGTATGTTCATTTATTTGTGCCCACCAGCCTGAACTTACACCAGCTTGCGTGCCTTTGCCGGAGCGTCACAAACGATCCCCCTCACGGTGTCTGATTTCCTCATTGTTCTAACAGAACGGACTGCCACTCACCGAGAAAATTGATATAATGACAAAACCGCCGCTCCGTTTCATATATTAATGTTTCGCTCATTGCATGTGAATGATGATACTTCCACTTCCTCCGATTCCCGTCATCATTTTTCTCCCCCTTGTCATCCCGCCATCCTCTCTTCACAGACGACACCAGTCATGAGTCGGCCGAGCCCTCTCGAGGAGACGTGAACTCCGCGGGATGGAGCCAGACTTCGCCCCTCCTGCTCAGCGGCGCCCTCCTCCTCCTGGCGGTCATCTTGTCTTTATAGCGCCGACAGTCCCGGAGGAATTTCCAGGAATGGACCGTCCTGATTGGACCGCAGGCGCCCTATACCCTGTAACCCGTCCCCCAAGGAGCACTTTTAAGAATAAAATGAAAAAAAAAGAAAAAAAAAAAACACTGACAATCTCTCTCGGCGAAAGAGAGAGAGGGACTTCTGCGGGGAAGCCTTCTTTGTTTGTGACGTTGGAAAGTGAAATGCCAATTAGTGTGATTCTTAACTTTCCGGTGGATGCTTAAACGCTCAAAGTGTCCCACTTGAATTAGGCAGGGTGTCTTACCTCTACGCACCACTACCATTCACAGTATGCAGATAGTAAACATTAGTTTCTGTCATGAGACATGTTCCCTAATCATCTACAGTAGAACACACACTTACGCACAGTGCGCAGAATTCACAATCAGTCCTCTTTAGCTTGAACGGGGAAGAAGCACAGCCGGATCTCTCCAGGTTTACAGATTTAAGTCTGAACAGAGTCTGTGCGTCAGAAACAGCGCATCACCCCGACATGTCACACCATATCATAAGTCTTACATTACAATGGAAGACGATCAGAGTTTGAACAAGATCTGGGACTGATGCGATCAGCTTTTAGATGTAACAAAAATCCATTAATGACCATGATTACACACACATGGGCCAACACGAAAGGAAAAACGAAACAAAACAAAACAAACAAAAAAAAAAAAAGACGATTGTCGTGTTGCCGAGGGGATGGGGCAAGTTAAACTTCCTCTCAGGTGAAAGGAGTTGGATTTGTTGTCTCCGAGACTGTGCATGGCGGACCCTTCGTGAAAGGAAAAAGAAAGAGAAAAAGAAAATGAAAATGAAAAGAAGCACTCATCTTTTAGTACTTTGTGTCTGAGTAGGGGCGATTTAATGATCGATTAATGTATTTTTTTTGTTGTTCATTTTCTTTTCTTTAAAAAAAAAAAAAAAAAAAAAAGAATCACGTAATTCAAAGTGTAGCAGCCAACACGGGTGTGTAATATTTGAGCGCAGTGTAGAAGTCGATATGGTATTTTGCCAGGCAAATGTATTTTCCTATTTATTGTGAAGTCCTTGTGCTTTTTTTTCTGTTCTGATTTAGGCTCTGTAACTACAGTAGAAAGGCAATAAATTAAAAAAAAAGAAAACACACACACACACACACACACACTTTCTCCCACACTTTTCCATTTACGAAGCTCATATCACCCAGGATTCATTTGATACAATCATACCGTACAACAAAAGACAATAATCTGTGTCTGTTTGGATTTTGCGCTGAATTCAGTGGATTGTTTTAATTGTTTTAACGGAGTCCAGGAAGACGTCTGATGTGCTATCAGGGTGTAGAAATCGTAGAATATTTGTATTTGTGTTTCGAAATTTGTCATGAACGAGTGACACGCGATGTGTACTACGTCAGTCTGTTTTTACTATTCACCTACCGCTTTTGTGAGTCAGTGTCAGAACACAATTATAATTACTGTACATAGAGGCAAATTTCCTACAGGATTCAGGGATGTGTCCATGCCCAATGCGAGTTGAAGAAATTTGATTTTATCGGTTTTGGTCGGGGGGGGTTATTGCTCCCCAAATAAAGCAGCACAACTTTTCTGTGGCTCGGGATGATTCAGACAGTGACCAAGTTGGAGAACAGGTTTCCCCGTGGTGGCGGTGGTGGTAGTAGAGAGGTTGGATGTGATTTAGTTGCCGTCTTTGATGTCGTGTAAAGTGGCGTCTGTACAGACCATACACCGGGGGCACCGTCGTACGGGTTATTTCTGGAATGAAAAATCGACCACCAAGAGAGATGGAAAAAAAAGGGAAGGGGAGAGAGAGAGAGGGGGGGGGGAGTGGTGTCCTGTTCACCCAGGGCAAACTGAAATCCTACCACTAGTGGACCTGAGAGAGAGAGAGAGAGAGAGAGAGAGAGAGAAGGAGAGAGAGATTGAAGCTTCGTAGTGCTCCTGCTGAGATCAATAGTAATGTTCTTTTCAAAATGCAGGAACACAGGGTAAACGTATCCTTTCCACCCATCACTCTCGGCAACACCAGTACCTTAACATTCACTCACTGCCAAATGAAAGACAACCCTACTAGTTTTCTTTTTTTTTTTTTTTCTTTTTTTTTTTGGCTGAAAAACACTTTACTGCTTGTAGTCGCTGCTCATTGAGGCTCAGTTCAACCAAGAACAGCAGACGCTACGAGTCCATTGTCACTGAAATCATCGACTCCAGCCACGCCACAAATGGGAAATACAAATCAGTTAGTTTCGTGGATACTGTGTATCCAACAATTAGTCTATGTAACATACAGTGTTAGGTAGTTTTTTTCACACCTCTTTTGAAGGGCAATTTAACTGAGACACATTATTAATGTTCTTAGCGAGAGAAAAAAAAAAGTCGATGTTTGATACAGAAAAATGCTTTATTTCATTTTCTATGTCTTTTATATGAAAAAAAGGAGAAAAAAAAAAACATTGCACCCTCTGTAAATCTGAGATACCGTGTGTGTGCAGTGAAACATTTTGTGCAGACTTGGTGCATATCAAACATGCAGTGTGGTTGGGTAACAATCAAGTGAATTGAAGGGTCTGGAGGAAGAAGTGATATATTTCCATGCCCATTTCAAGAACCAGGAAATTAAATCTCCCATTTCCCTCCTCTTTTTTTTTTTTTTTTTTTTTTTTTTTTTTTTTACCAGTCTTGTACTTAGCATTGTACGCATCCAAAATGTCTCTTTAGGCGCTGAATGTTTTTGGGGTCCTTGTACTTGGTTTGTTTTTCTTTGTGGTCTCTGCTAATCCACACCTTCAGCTGTTTTGAAGCCAAGCTACAGTAGCAAGCACCGTAACGTCGTATGGGCTGAATTCAGGAGATGCAATGACTATTATTTGTATAGAAGCTTGATTGCAATGTGTTTGTTTGTGGCAGCGGAAAAAAGTTGGGATAACTTGAGTCAATTTTCCATGTTGAATTTGATGTTCCATGTTGTTTCTGGACATGTTGTGCAACCAGGAGGGCAGGCCGTTTGTTACAAGGACTCTTCTTCACCTGATTTTTAGTGCCATGTAGCCCGACGCTAATACCACTGTGTCCCTGGTTTTCCTGTTTATCCTTAACCCCCGATGCTCGTCCCAAGTCTGCAGTGTCCATTCGCCATCCTCTGTACACTCTTAAAAAGGATGTGTCCTTTTCAACATGTCAGTGCATCTAGCATTGGGACCGGTACTTGATGCTGTGTCATACAACTGTGTTGTCCCAAACTAGGCATGTGGACGTGTCAAAATTTCACATAATTTTTAAGTGTCACACTGTAGTAACTTGTAACTTGTGCCTATATCAGTCCCATCCTCCTGTCCTCGCCCCGGGATAATCACCTATTCGTTGTGTCTCCCCTCCCTCCTTTTTCTCTTGGCTATTCTAATGTCCCTCTTTCATGCTCAATTCCTCACTAGATTTTTCTACAAAAAGTTGTAAAGTTTGTAAATACACGTGTTGGAGCAGCCATGACTAACTAAAAAAAAAAAAAAAGCAAACAAAAAAGATTTAATAAATATTTCTTTGTCGTTGTATTTATTGTGTCTTGTTTTATTATTAATTATTATGCAAATGCGTGACAGTTTGCGAAAGCAAATCAAAAAGGCATGAAGCCTTTGTCTCCCCGTGACTTGAACTGAGGCAGAACAACTGTCAACAAGCAGCAGATATTGTATTGGCTGTCATTTGAACATGCAGAATCACACAGCCTCACTAGAGAGAAGTGGATGAACAGCTGTTTCTCTATAATCTGGAGGTAATTCACAAATAGAAAAAAAAAAACAACAAAAAAACAAAGAGAAACAGCTTCAATTAATCTTGCGGCAATGTGCAATGCTTTTGGGATCTCCGCCAAAAAACTCTTTCACGCTCTCTTGTTCTCTCTCCTCTGATTCTATCTCTCAGTAGGCCTATCTCTCTTTCTCTGTTTCAGTCTCACTGTTTCTCCCCTCCCCCTCCCCCTCTCCCTCTCATTCCCTATCCAGCCAGAGCACCTTACACCAATCTGTTGCAGAAAGCTTAAGAGGCTCTATCAGTCCATATAGATTGTGTTGTTCCCTCGATGCTGGGAAACTGACAAGAAAAGGTCAAGAACAGACCGCTCTAAAACATCAGCTGGCCAAATGCAGCAATCTTCTGTTTTATCAACAGTAATAAGGCACAACTGAGGCACTTCAGTCAAAGTGTTTTGCTGATGTCTGCGAGGGAATGCTGCTTCCAAGGTGGAAATCTCAAACATCCACCTTGGATTGCACACTGTTTTTTTGTTTGTTTGTTTTGTTTTGTTTTGTTTTTTATCCGATTTGCATTGGAGGCACTGTCCTCGAGTCTTGCTGTTGCTACGGACAACTGAAAACCAAACGGCGGCACACTTCCTCTAAAGGTGAAATATTTTTGAACTTCCTGCCCTTCCTGTCTCTTAGCGCTGTCATGAACATGCAATAGAGTGTCCTTTCCATTGTGGACAAAGAGGTGCAAAAAAAAAAGCCAGTGCTGTAAAGAGAGGTTCCTGGTGGGCACAGCCTTTGATGTCAGTGCTTTTATATGACCTTCTCTCCTCTCCCATAACCACTGGTGACACCCAAGCCCACCGCCGCACTCCATCTTGGTCCTGAGGGGGCCGTCCGCATGGCTATTCTCAGACAGCTCTGTGGTCTGGTATGCTAACTGAAGGACAGAATGCAATTCCCTCTCAGTACACCCGTATTTAAGGAGGCAGAGCGGCTAAGCGGTTAGAGAGACTCTCTAACCGCTTGAACGTCGCATTTCCATCTCCCTGTCCGCCCTGTTGAAGTGTCCTTGAGCAAGACACAGTCCCTACCAACTCCAGATGCAGGAGCAACATGGTATCAAAGGCTCCATTTACACTTGGTTACTTCACACAACCTGTATCTGCACTCTGTCCAGATAAGATTTAATGTTACTGCTTTTACACTTGTTAGTTAGATGCTTCCCCAGTTAGCCAGACTGAAATAACCCACTTCCCATTTTTTGACAAGTTGATAAGGTTGATGATGATGTCACCTGTATCATACACTATTACTGTCCATAGCTCACTTTGGAGATGATAATATAGCCAAGAATGGTTGGAGCAGATTGTACTTTCAGTGATGCGGACTGGATTAGTAATTCTTGAATTGCATTGCGCCACATTTACTCCACTTTAGGCATTGTCTTCATTACATGATTTTATACAATGCTTTGGGAAGTGTTTTACTCGTAAAATGCAGGATGGAGAACTGGACACATTTCCACTTACTACATATCGTGAGAGCACACCAGTATTACATGTAGTATTTACACCAGTGTTTTTATGTGGATAAACGCTATCTGGATGTAATCAGTAGGCAATTTGAAGGGCGGTGAGAGGAGGTTGACCAAAATACATCCTCCTTGTTAACCTGCCATCCCCCTCTCAACATCCCCTGGTAGCAGAGAGTGTGCCGGGGCAGAGAGGTTGTTGTTCAGTTGAAAATGTGAGTCTAATCTGCCTGACTGATGATTTATCTGACTGAGGTTTGTGCAAGTCAGAGTTTATGACCTCGTCCACGGCTCTGAATTACCAGCCGCCTCACTGTGCTGTGTGTTGATAAATCCGTGCCGCTGTCCGTGGTGCTGAAGCAGCAGACGGATTTGTAATTGCGGCTTTTTCCTCTCAGTCCCGCCCTTGTTGTAGTTTTACCTCGGATCTATAATACTCTATATAAATATGCAATTCTACACTATATTGTAGCCTATAATTTACATGCTATCAGTTTTACCTTCATGATAAAGATGACAAGCAGCAAGGTGTAGTCGCGGAAGAGCAAGACGATCACAGAGACACACTGCTGCCTGTGATATTGCTATGATATTGCTTTAACATTTCTGTGATCACTCAGTGGCGTCTGTGCTGCTGAAAATACTGCACACCCCAGGCCAAGTCACCTCCTTACAAAATATTTTAGGGGAGACATGATTACAGATGTAGTTTTTATGCAAGATGTTTGGTGTAACCTGGGAGTGGAGCAGGTCATGTCCTGAGGAACTTACCCTCACCAACCACACCACAGGCAGCTGCTTCATAATACGTACATAATTTGGAGTAAAGTTTAAATCATCAAAACTACACCGTCTTCTAAAAAATAAGCGTTATTAAAATGCTTCGTAACCACAGCTAGTAAAGGAATAAGCCTACACAGCCTGTACAAACGTGTTCTTTATTCATAGCTTGCACTCCCTTTGCTGGTTAATTCAGGGTTGTACATCTTCACTGTTTATTTTCAGTGATGTCGTTTTTTCTGAGATGATTTTTTTTTTCTGATATTAACTAAATTTAAATTTAAGGCTATAATGTTCTCTTTTCTATTTTAGACATTGTTCCTTGTGTGTCCTTCAAGGAATTTAGATGGTAAAAAAAAAAAAAAAATCCAAGGGGTGATGAGGGGTCATGTAAGTTAAACAGAAATATGAGAAAACCCTGCCTGAATAAACTCAGTCTTCTGCATGAAATTTAATTGTGTATTTACTGATTACTTAAATATTTAGCAATAAAAATGCAACTGCTGTAGGGAAAGAGGGAATACAACTATATAAAATGAAATTGTAGAATTAGGAATGTCACAGTTATGGTTAAGGCGTTCTGCAGCAATGTCCTTTGGGAGGAGTGCAAGGGTGTGTGTGTTGGTTGGTGGTGTGGGAGCAGGGTGGGTGCTCCCATTGGACCATCCTCCCTGTTAAAAAACCAAAAAAAAAAAAAAACAAATCATCTCCTGGATATAATCCAGATGCTCATGGCTCCTGAGACAACCACCAGGTGTAAATGGGGTAACATTACAAGTCATCAGTAGAAAGGAGTGGAAGGGTCAAATCCTCAGCATCCAGACAAGCGATGCCATGAACATTCAGGTGGCCCCAGACTGATTAATATCGAGAAGTACTATTACGGAAGGAAACAAAGGTTGGAAACGGTGCACACTTATCCAGCCTGTGAATGACGATGCAGTCGTCTGTCTGTGTTTGCATCCACAAACTGTGCCAGAGTACTGTCTGTGTCAGCTATACTCTGTGTTGTGTCTCAAGGTGATGGATAGTTGATTGTGGGAATGTCTCTCACTAGACTTCCCACTGATAGCCAGTCTCATTTTATCTAGTATTCCCTGAGCTTAAGGGAAGTATGCCAGACAGAAACTTGCCATTGTCTCCACTTCCCTCACTGATGCTGTGTTTTGCAAAAATAAATTAAAAATGCTTGACCTTTGTGGCAAAAATATTGTTGTTTTTCATGTAACACTCAGTAGGAATTCAAGGCTAAGCCATAGCAGCCTGGGTTTGACTGTCTAATAAAACACAAATGCCAAAAAAAATATTCTTCAAGCTTCACTGGGACTCTTGTGACTCATGGAAGGGAAACTTGGTTTTAACCTATGGTGTGAGCTACAATTTTCCAAAGATCTCTCTGTATGAAGTGTCAAAGATGTAAATGCGTAATTACGTTGTCTATGTCTCTCTGGGGAGCATATCCATTGAATAAAAATGAGGGATTCCTCTTACCTTTAAACTCTCATCACAAGATTATGGAGGATAAATCCAGAGGTCTGTTCACAATGGCGGGATTAGCTAGAAACACTGCACTGTGTACATTTTGCTGTTCTATAAATCAACTTAAGACAACGAAAGCTGCTGATTATTATGAGGGATATGTTTCTTATAACTAGTGGGGGTGTTTTGTATGTAATTCATTGCTGATGATCCATGTGTAATCCTGGATTACCATCAGTATGTTATTATAAACCACCTGCGAGGGCGAAGAAAAGGATGGTGGGCGGGAGTTGCAGAGGGCAAAGGAAACCTACTTGATAATTTTCTTTGAAACAGTAAGCCTAGAAGCTGTTTTCTGTCTGCATCTCCATCTGTAGCAGGCCTCACACAGCAGATGCCTTAGCGGGAGGTACGAGCATGTCACATTCATTAACTCAGCTGTGAGGAAACCTGCCACCTTGAGAAAATGTCAGTGTCAGGAAGTGGAGTCTGGTTGTTACTGTTGTTTGGTCTGGGAAAATGGGAGATAACCATGCAACACCATAACAGTGTCTAATAGGGCTGCAGTGGGAGTACTTCCCCGGAGAAAAGCCAGAGGAGACAAAATAAAATAGGAAACTGTGTGGATTTTCAAGACAAGTTCATGCAATAAAAATCAAAATAAAACCAAATAAAATAAGATGAAATAAAATAAAATAAGGAGGTAGACACTGACTGGTGTTCAGTACCATAGGGACGAAATGAGACATGAATTCAAGCTAAAATCTCGACTACATCCAACGTGCTTAACAGATTGGTGCGTTACCAGTTTGACACCTTCTAATTCATAATCCCACATTTCACTGATTAATATTCCTGTCGTCTTAGTCTTAAGAACATCTCATGTGGCTAGTTAATTTGATCTCACAGGGTGAGCTCCTATAATATCTCCACTTTAATTCTCAACGCTTCCTCTTCAAACTTTATTCCTGTCCCCTTCAATTTAGCTGAAGGCTCAAACAGATGGAATTGGGCGATGGACCGCGGAAAATGAATCGCTGGGGAATGAGATGTAATATCAGCAGCCAAACAATTGTACCACCTCTTCAGAAGTTGTAACCTTTGCCTGTGTGGCAGCACAGCCGAAAAACCCTAAGGACAAACCCATTTCAGAAATCATCATGGAAAATCATGGTGGATGTGTGTGGACAGGGAGGGACAGACTGTATTACTGGACTCCCCATATTCCCATAATAGAGACCACACAATGGCGCACTGGCCAATTCTCTGCCCTGCTGTTAAAATGAAGCCCTATTCAGTTTTTATGTAGGCCATCTGTAATTCTACTCAAAACTAAAAATAAAGATTGAGTGGAATAGAGCATATTCATCCCTCGTCTCCCTCCATAGATGGCTTCGAGCTGAATGGGATTTCTGAAAAGAGAGCGCTGAGCCAGAGAAAACAGAGAATATGGTACCGTGATTGACTTGAGGCTGGAGAATGGGCTAAATCTATTATTCAGACACATGTACTGAGCTGTAAGTCCATAGTGTGAAAAAAAAAAATCAATAGCAGCAAAACGGCCTCTTTTACTGACGTGCAATACGGAAAACCATCGGTCTTTATTCATTCGCCCATAGAATAGAGCCCCATCCCAATTTCCTGAAAATGTTATGATGTCAGCCACTGATCTTTGTAGCCTTTGATGTTATTATTGTTGGTACTGTGTAAGCCTACGTTTGAGATCTAAAGGTACAACCGTTACATAAATGTTACATCATATTATGCTGTTTGATTTTACCTTAATGAAGCTGCAGTATAAGTAGTAGTAGCGGCAGAAGTAGCAGTAGTTGAAGCAGTGCTGGTAGTAGCTGAGGTAACACCAGTATTAATGATCATGTAGTAATAGTGGTAGCTTTTCTATTCATTGCAGATGCATTAGGTGCAGTAGTAGTAGTGTTAGTAATGGCATTAGCAGCAACAGTAGTCGTGGTAGAAGTGGCAGCAGTTGCAGCACTAATAGTAGTGCGAGTAGTAGTAGTAGTTTAAGCAGCGCTTGCAGTAACTGATGTAATACTTGCACTGGTGGTTATAGAGTAGTAGTGGAAATATTGACAGCAATCAAAATTATATTAGGGGAAGCAGAAATAGTAGTAGTAGTAGTAATAGTAGTAGTCATAATGTATAATTATGTGCTTGCCTTGAAAAGGCAACACATCTTAAAATCTTGCATATTTAATCTTTTTAATATTATTATTATTCCACCTTTTTTTCGGCGCGCTACTCCTCCTACAGCTTTGGTTTTAGGCCCCCACAATGAATTGGGAAAATGTGCGGCCCCATTGGGAGAAGTGTGCTATTACTTTTATAAGGAATCCAACTCACGGAATTCTCAAAATTCCAATTTTCCTGAAAATTTCGGCCATCCGAAATGAATGGCCAAAACTTCAGAGGGCTCCAGGGCCCAGAGCTTTTAACCTGCGTCCACGCACCAAATACAAAAAACGTGCGTCTTGTGGAGAAGAAGCGGTGTGTCAATTTTCAAACTGATCAGACTATGCGATTTCTCATAATTCAATTTTAAAATCGCGATTTTGCCCTCATTGAAAAATAATGGGAAATCGGCAGACACTCATGCATTTTCAAAGCCTCACAGCTCCCTCATTCTTTGGCCCACAGACTCCATTCAAAGCTTAAATGACTCAGCAGATGTTCAACTTTATGTGTGTCATCTTCAATTTTTCATGTCTGCTTTAGTTTGCCATAAAACACAGTTTAAGTTTGGAGTTATTTTTGAGCCGCCTCTGACTTTTGAATGAGTGTGTATTGCGTGAGCTAGAGTGGCATTCCTGAGGGCTAGAGTGGAGCAGCCCTGAAAATTCGCCTAAAACTTTTGTCTTAAACTTGCTCTGCTGGCCACACTTTTCACTGCACATGCATAAATTTGGGATCAAATTGTAGGAAAAATAGTTGTGCTTTGAAAAATGTAAATACAAAAGCAAAGTAGCTTCAACTTTTTACACTGTGACACTTAACGAGGCAGGAGTGCCAGCTCTCTCCCCCATAGACTCCCATTATATCTGAAATGCAAAGTCTCGGGAGAGAAGCAGAAAGACACACTTTTCCAACTCGCTCTAAGGTGGGCATTTTTGGGAGTTGGAAAATAATTTTGACACAGTTTGAAAGCCCAAAGCCTTGCCTTTCTCATGGTACATTTTATTTTCTGCTCGGACTTACTATCATTGACAAAGAAGCATTTGTTTGACCACTACTTTTAGGTGATTTTTCACAGAAGCAGCACTATCACTCATGCTGTGTGCTTCATAGAGCCTCATTTCTGGCTCCGCCCACACAAGCCCCAGTAGCACAGTGGATAGTGTCTCTGCCTGCCATGCAGGAGACCAGGGTTCAACTCCCCGCCTGGGCAAGAGCCACAACACTACACAGCCCACAAACAGCATAGGGCTGGCGGTTTACACATGTCTAGGCGCTGGCAAGGCAAGCACATCAAAGTTTCTTCAGAAACTTTATAAAGTCTAGTTTTCAATATAATTTCCACATGTAACAGTAGTAGTAGTAGCACCAGTAGTCATAGTAGTAACTATTGATTGTAATAACAGTACTATTGATTATACAATAGCAGCCGTGTTAATATTGGTGACAGCTGCAGCTGTATGAGCAGTAACCACAGCCTTTTTCACATGCAAGCAAAAGGCAAATTTATACCTTTTGCACGCAAAGAGTGAACAATTAAGTTGAACTGAACTGTACTGCAATTAATAGCAGTATTTTTTTTTAATTTTTTTTTTGCAGAAACAGCAGCAGTAGTAGATGTGGCATTAGCAGTGTAGCGCCTTCAGTAGTAGCAGAAGCAATAGTTATAGCTAGTACTATTAGTAGTATTAGTACTATTTGAAGTAGTATTAGTGGTCATAATAGAAGCAGCACTGGTAGTAGATGAGGTAATACAAGTACTACTAGTAATAATGATAGCAGCGGTAGTATTGGTAGCCATTGCAGTTGTATTAGTAGCAGTGTTTCATGTAGTAGCGGCAGTGGTGCTAAAAGTAATGGTTACAGTATGTCAAACTGAGTTTATAGGCTTGTCTGCCGCTGGTCTTGGTCTGCAGGGCTGATACGTCTGATCCTCTCATGCAGCTTTGAGCAGAGAGGTTACAGTAACTCAACACAACTCAATAACAACATGATTTACGCAAGCTGAAACTCATGGGATGGGGACAGTCCTCCAGGCAGTACAGAGGCAGGTGTTTCTCCCAGCCCAGGGCCTCAGGGGGCCACTTGGCACACTGCGCATGCACACACACACACACACACAGATACATACACACATGCATACACGCATACACACATACACACACATACTTTCACACACAAATGCGACTGTATGAGGTCCCAGGAGCCAGCTCACAGACAGGGCAACTTTACAACATGCACACACACACACACACACACACAAAACCGATCACTAAGGAGACTACCTCCACACAGGTACAATTAGTAAAAAGTAGTACAAAAGTAACTGGAACAGTCAGTAGCAGCCTACTGTGGGAGACAAAAGTTATAGGAATTGGTCAAATCTGAAAGGGCTGGCAGCTGGTTACCAAATTATGTGTAATTTAATGTATGTATGTGTGTGTATTGCATGCCTGTGCGCGTTCGTGTGTGTCTTTGCATGCGTATGTGTATGTAATTTGTACAGTTCAGGGGACATATGCATGGAAGAGAGATGTGCAAATGCAAAATAACTGCATAAAATGTAAAAAAAAAAAAAAAAAAAATAGTGTTTGTGATGAAAAATAAGCAAAGAGGATGCAGCTCAGTCCTTCTCGTGTGTGTGTGTGTGTGACGCAGGCAGGAGGAATGTAGCGGACTGTTCTGTAAGAGGGTGAATAATCTGCAAATCAGTTTGACATGACAGAGGGTGTAATTAGAATACAGATCACAGAGACCATTTGGTGGGACTGGATATTTTCAGGCAACGTGACCTCTGCCTCTCGCACAGGCACCTTGTATACACACAAACACAGCATACACGAGGACATACTCCTAACACACACACACACACACACACACACACACACACACACACACACACATTAGAACACACCGGGGTTTGCTCTCCATAAGACCTGCATTCCTTCCTTTGTGAGTCGGGATTTGAGTGGCCTCCTTGTGTTTGACATTCCTTCCTTTTATATGCCCATTCTCTGTTAATTAGGGTGCATGTTTTTATTGCCTGGTTAATTAGCATAGCTTTACTGTGTGGTGACACCTGGTTTCGCGGTGGCAGGCAGACTGAGTTTCCCATGCCAGTTCCACAAGCAGATTGGGCATCAGTAGGATATCGTGGCTTGCAGTCACTCGCTACACGGTTTGATGGATGAGCAACTACGGCCCATTACTCATGCGCTGCCACTCAAAAGGCACCGGTCCCAGGGCAGAACGGGCCAGATACAGTTTAGTTATGACTGATAGCGGCCAGTGAACAATGAAGCATTTAATTCCAAAACATTACAAGCCCATTTTGGAAAAAGACAAATCAGTCTAGTCTTCATCATTCCATAAATAGACAAGCCAGTCATTTACTGTCACTGTAAAAAAAAAAAAAAAAAAAGCAATGTATAGACTGCATGTACAGACCCTGCCCTCTGTCTTTATTTTCTTATTTTGTTATGCTTGGGTCTCCCAGCCAATTACAGCACTGAGTGCCAGACTGATAACATTCAATAGGAAGCTTGGAAAATCGCCGACCACGGAAAAAAAGGATATACAGTGAGGCAAAACGCCAAGCAGACAAAAGTCGTCCCACAACGAGAGTGAAGCTGGGGTTGGTGAGCACTGAGGGAGAGGATGAGGATGAGGATGGAGATGAAGAGCGACACAATGTTAGCCTGTTTTCTGCTGGATGGGTAGGTGCCAGCGGGCCACGTTTTAGTCCCGGGATGGCGACGTTACATTTTGGTGGTCATTTTATTCCATCTGAGGAAATGAAAACTGGCTGCTGACGCTTAGCCAGGGAGGATGATCCACCTTTGAATAAATGTGTTTACCAATCACAAACAAATCCTACTCATTCTACCTTTAAGTTATGGTTCTATCAACTAAGAATTTAACCCTTTGAGATTTTTTTCTCATGTGTTTTTACTCTTCTTAGGGCACGAATATTTCTGTGAGTCTCCGTACTTGCAGGACTGGTATGACTGGGATGCAGGACTGGTATTACCATGTCATGACACTAGTATTAATATGTTTTCAGCAACAAGAACTGACAGTCTCTGCATAAACCTCAATGGAGGGGAGCAGCAGAGAGCACTCTAACAGATGATATGCAATTCCGCCATAGAAGCCATTGCATTTAGGAGAAAATGACTTTTAAACAGCCGTCCATTGTAGTGACCACTATGCGCCAAAGGGTTAAGTTACCTGTTGTATTTTAAAAAGCAGGCGACCATCATTTCTTGACTTAAATAAAATATACGTGCAGGAGATCTCACTGTCTATATACCACAATGGGCTCTCTGATCGCAAGGTCCTGCATGGTGGCCGATGGATTGAGGATCCAGAGGGAGGAATGACTGATGAACAGATGAAGGGATAGAGAGGTGGGGGGTTGCGGATTATGTAATGAGAGTTGAGGGATAAAATGATGTGAAAACTGAGACAAAGGGCAGAGGAACAGATAAGGTGTGTCTGAACTCCTTTGTGCGGAAATGCAGTGTGTTTGAGGTGTGCTCTTTGTTCCCCAAACTTGGTTATAAAACATTCATTTTCACCGTCGATATGCCAGCCTCAGCTTTGAACAACTGCTCTGGAGTCTCTGGAGAGTTAAACTAGCTCCACTAGTTAGTCAGCACTATTTCAAAATGGTAAGTTAGTTTATGTTTCCCTGTTTTCTCCGTGCACCTGTTCATGTCCATGTTGTGTGTGTCTGTGCCAGTTTGTCTGCTGGGCGTGTGTGTGGGTGTGTCTCTCATCTCTTGTCATCTCAGGTTGTGACCCTCTCCTCTCCCTCCCTTCTCGTAATGATTATGCCTGATATTCAGCCTCAATAGCCATTTTGCTTTCCTTTATTCACCCTGAAGTCGAAAGTTCAGCTCTGATTTAAAAGAGAAGTGTGTTTCCAAGAACTGAGTCTCCTGGGAAAACTGCTTCTACTGAATTCTGCTGATTGGCTTGAGCAGATTTTTTATTCAGAGAAACCTCTCCTCAGGTGGCCTCACAAGCCTGACGCAACATTGAGCACAAATATGGCTCCAAATACAGCCTTTGCCCAAATATGGATTCCCTTATCAAACATATTTTCTCTATGGGGAAATAGATGGGGTTTTCACCTAATCTTCCCAGTCAAGGTCTTCTATTTAAACCATTTTGTAAGACTTGGACGTCATATTCTGCACACATTTTTCTCATAAATGGCACCAGATCCATTGAATCTTGCTGTCGCCTCCCAACCAAAATATGTTCTGAAATATTTTCCGCTTGAAAAATATCCGTGACCGGCTTTGCGTGCTAAATTTACAGCTAGAATAATTTTTGCGTTTTACTGAGCCATAGAACATACAAGGTTAACCGGCTACCAACGTCTGTTTCTCGAGCTGATCTGTCACCTTGCATCAAGAACGAGAACACAAGCACTGAGAGCGCAGAAAGACTGAAAAACTGCATTAGCGTTAATGTTTAAAAGATAGGTTTCAGGTTGGTTTTAGAAGAGTTTGCTGCTCAAGCCTAAACGGTTCTGAGGTTTCGTGGCTTTGATTCAAAATGTTGGATCACCTACGACCATTAATCTTGACCTAAGAACAGGGAAAAGAGGCTGCAATGTACATGCGGTGTACATGAAACAGAAGATCCACCATTAAAAACTATAAGTAAAATCCAGGAATCAGATTTCAAACACATTTCCATCAACATAAGAAAATTCAGGCTTTCAGATGAAATAAAATACAGAATTTATTAGGATCCAACTTTACATTAACAGCCCAAATGTAATGAAAAAGTTCTGTATCACCAGTGAGCAATCTGTTCTATGTTTTTTTTTTTTTTTTTTTTATGGTGTTGTTGTTGTTTTATTGAGCCAAGATTTAAGCAAAGAGTAGGTCTCGAGATGATAAATATATCTTAAAAGAACCGAAACGGAGATTTTTACATGGGTGGAAACTGCAGCTGTGTCAGTGGGAGCCATATCCTCCGTGGTGTTCTGCTTCATACGAGTGACTGAGCAAAGCGCAGGCAGCAGTCCAACGCCATAATCTAAGCTAAGGGCCTGAGTGGATTCCAGCACTGACAAATCACAAGGGCTCGGACCCTTTGGTGCGCATACCACATTACAGGGTTTCAGAGCCTGATGGCGGTAAACTAGATCCATCCCTATTAGGCTGAATCCCGTCCCCTTTGAAGAGAGGACGTCTCTTTCAGAAGGTATTAAAATTGTCTGCAAAGGTAATGTTCGCAGAATTAAAGTAGCGTTTTTAACCATATATGTCGCTGCCAAAGACGACTAAAATTCAGACACCCGTGACAGGGGGGAGGCAAGGGGCCAGGGAGGATGGCACGCTTCCCAGATTCCTCCAGATTCTTTATTTTCAGGCTCGACACAAACGTTACAAAATAACATAAGAGCCTAATCTCGGTGTTATTCACCGTTCAATAAGCGGTTCTTAATTCTGAAATGATTGGCTTATGGCAAACTGCGTGTTTCTTGTTCTTTCTTCATCTTTTATTTTAATTTAATTTTTTTTATTCACTATTCAAAAGGGTAATATAATCTATCCAAAGACCACGAGATCTGTAATTTGTCGTACCCTATCATAAATTGATATCTTGTGCTCAGGGTATAGTCATTTGTCTATATATGAATTACACGCCTAGGTCACCCTGTTCTGTATGTATTAACTGTAAAAAAAAAAAAAAAAAAAAAAAAAAAAAAGAAAGAAAAAAAAGACTTTTAAACCTTTAACAGCACAATTTAAAATCTTATTATTACCTTCTTTTGAATAGGCCTATTTCTTATCAGATTTGCTGTATCTAAGAAATTAAATTTGGCTTAATCCAATGCTCATGAGTTGAATTTGGGGATAGATGGATAAGTTAGAGAGGCCTGCTTACTTTGGGACAGGCACAGACAGAGAGATAAAACAAACACACAAAAAAAAAATACTTTCATGCTTGTTGCAGTTATTAATTTATATGTGCATATTTTCCTACTGCCGTGTTCTTTCAACATCATTCTGTTTTCCCCTTGTCTGTGTTTTGCAGCTCCTGTTTTCCTGTTTTTACCTTTTAATCTTGCTTTTACCTTAATTTTGCTCCTGTTTGGCGTCTCTCTGAGTTTTCTGCTTTTGCGGTGTCCGTCAAAGTTTTTAAAGGTGCTATATCAATAAAGTTTATTATTATTATTATAAAGCTTACTGTTACACCATACCCAGCCTTGACCGAGCGGTGGAATTCACCGGAAACGTTTGTATTCGGTGTTTGCACTGCATCACGCTGACTGAAGACACGGGCACATCCCCATCTCTCATTTCCACTGAAAGGCCTTTATTATCTAAAACTATATGGATTTTCCCTGATGAGTCTAGTCCGTCTGCGCCGGGCATAAAGTCCCGGTCTGTTTTTTCCATACGCTGTCAAAACCCAGTCGATAATCTAAACTCACCGAGGAGAGCGAAAGTGAATATTTATCTTAGCTTCCAAAGTGTCAGGGAGAAAATTAGCCGTGTGTTAGAATAACAGCGCATGTCAAAGTCCTGCAGTTAATGTAAATGGCCGCTTCGGCGTGAATGGAGGTGTGCTTGAGAGGACGCTGGAAGCACACAGCACGCTGTCAACCCTCCGGCGGTGCGGTAGTGTGGAGTCGGGTTCAAAGGTCCAACACTTCCTTTAAGCAATATTTCCCCATACTGTACGCACAGGCTCTCCCTCTCTTCCGCTAACCACAAGCGCGTCTTAGGGGAAACGGTTTTGAAATGATTTTCCATTGGAATGATGACTAAGGCAGAGTGCGGAGCTACATTTAGTTTTCCATAATATTTCCTTCACTCTCCACCTCCCCCCTTTCTCCTGTGATTTGCTGCTTCCTTTCCAATCCACATTCCACGCACTGGTAATAAAATATTTTCGGTCCTGAATAAGGCCCCCAGAAATCAGCACAATCTATTTTGTATTCGCTCCGGAAACAGAGGATTAGTAAATAATCAAATGTATAATTCAATGAGCCAAGTTGAGCCGCGGGCCAGCAGAGATTTCCCCTCTCCAGCATGTGCTGCAAATGAGCCCGCTAATATCTGACCGTGGGTTTTACACCGCTGTTGCTCTCGCTGCCGCCAATGGACCGTGGCCACGGGATGGAGCAACGGTTCGTGAGCAAAAAATCCGGGCGAACGCAAAATAAAGGCAATGTTTCATAGCCGGTGAAATGGACTATTCATCATTGTTAACACTTTATCCTAAACACACTGTGTTCCCACACTTGAGAGCATTCAATGATCTGTGTGGTCATTGTGAGGCAAAATCCTGGGAGGTGGTGAGGAATTGAGGGGAGGCTATTACCAAAACCGCACTCCTGAGATGAGACACCATGGTTTCCCTGTAGTCAATCGCTGCCGGTTTGTGTATTTTCAATACAGTGGATGCTGGCCCACAGTACAGGCCTCTTTTCAGGCAGAATATATATCAGTGAGGCAGGGAGGACTTCCTCCCACCACCATCAGAAAGAGTCACCATCAGATTCGGTGTCAGTGAAGTCTCAGGTTCCTTTTATCTGGCCACAGTGAACAGAGGCAGTGTATAAAAGCTAGTCTCCCTACCGGTATCAAAGATGCTGCTGGCGCTTTGTCAAGACAAAGATGTAATGAGATCTTTGCTGTTCTGAGGCGGCCCCCGCGAGAGCTTCCCCTGCCAAACGTCTGAGGCCAGCCACAGGTCAACCTTTACTTTGTGATTTATGTTCTTCTTTATCAGATGTAATGAGTGTTCTCACAATTAGCGTAAGCCACGCTATCAGAATCCAACTCGGTGTCAGCGCTGACCCATACAAACACAGCTGCCTTTTAACGACGGCCGGGGCGAAGCCGGGGTTCCTGTTTAATGGGCGGAAATCGCAGCTCCACTCGCAGCCGCTGCTCGTTATGCCATCTCATGAGAGCGGGTCTCACCTCGTCACTGCAAAGCACCGGCTCCGCTTTCCGCCTGCGTCCCGGAGACCTTTGAGGTTTAGTGGGCCAGTAAATCTACTTTCTTAGTACCTGCTCGCCGCCTGTAGGTGTCGATGACGGTGCGGGGAAAAAAAGAGGAAAAAAAAAAATCGGAGGCATGTCGCCGTGCATCGTGACGCCGCCGTAATGATACAACAGCGACAGGACAGGTAAAACCGGTGAGAACGGGCCGTTATGGATCAGATGTAACATCCATCTCTCTCTACATCTGAATTTACCGGACTTGTTGATTTGCTTCTGGAAAAACGCCCCTCCATCTCTTGGGTGGCGGTAAGACGGACAGAGCGTGCCGTACCCTTCAATCAGAGCAAATCATCAACGTGGTAATTTATCGTGTGGGACTGGGAGATATTACTTTCGCTGTTTATCCAGTCACTTTTTTTTTTCTTTTTCAAAAGCATGTTGAGACTGTAATTCAAATGCACTCTGCATATTCAGCATGCAACCATTTACTAACGTGTCAACAAGCAGATGTTATTCACCGGCTCAAAAGGAACAGGAACCAAGGGAATATTTATCCTTTTCTCTCCTCAAAAGAAACAAACATCGATAACATATCCGCCTGTCATTTTCATAACCTCCATGGCCTTCAATCGATTAACAACAGCTAAATAGAACGGCTAAATAGACTCTTTTTCTACAGTCAAAATAAACATATTAGAATATTAATTTCAGCCAACCAGATTTGAAAAAAAAAAAAAAAAAAAAAAAAAAAATCTCAATGGCCATAATTAAATTTGATAAATGACTGTCAATTGATAATATTTCATAAAATGATGCTTTCATTATACTCTAAATCCCTGATTGCAAAACCTCGCAAATGAAATGTGAATGCCACAAAAATGATGAAATGACATAAAAACTACGTAAACACTGCGGTAGATCAGAAACAAAAAAATCCATTCAGTGCGGAGTGAATTGCAATTAATGTTTACTGCAAATGTGAAATCTGATGTTGTATGGCGCTAAGCACTCTGAATCATGCGGCAAAAAAAACAGATTTCGGTGAAACCTTTAATGAACAGCCCACTTCTCTGCACGACCGTATCATAACAGCGCTGACATTTTAATACGTTGCAAATGAGTCCGTTTATTTTTTTTTCTCAAGGATCTCTTGGCTGAAAAGTATTTCCTGCCTCATCCTGTGGCATTCAGTACATTCCTTCGCAAATTTAATAAGTTTCTCACACCGGGTTGGGAAAATATATATCAAAATATGATAAGCACATCTTACTGGAGGACAGCTTGCTGCAAGAGTTTCATTGCATCTGTGAGATACAAGCAATCAGGCTGTTTACCAGAGCCGCATTAGCTAATGTCAATTAAGGCATTACAGAATTAGCTCGGTTCTGTGCTGTCTGTGCTAAATGTTGATCTCATTTTTCAGATGTGTTTTTCAAATCTCATTTTAGAACACTTCAGCTCGATGAAAATGAGCCTGTTGAAAGCCCCCATTGTGCTGCACTCTCTGTAAGTCAGCCAGTCAACTATTGTTTCCTCTGAGCTAATTAATATCTCCATGCCTCAGGCTCCCAGCATGCATCACTGCATGCTGCCCACAGAGCCAGACTTCCTGGCAAATTGGGACCACTTACACACACACACACACACACACACACACATGCATACACAAATGTGCATATACACGCGTACACGAGCATGCACGCACTCACACAAGCATTTATGTACAAGAAGCATGCACACACATACACACACACACACATACATACACACACGGAGACACTGAAGACAGACATTTCCCTCGGAGCCCTCTGCAGGTCTGCCAAGAACCACGGACATCAAACACTGAGAAAAAAGGGTCTTAATATTTCACATAGCTCTTTTCTTCACTTGTCAACATAGATTTCACTTATATACACAATTTTCATGAAAAAAAACATCATGAATTTTGAGTTGCGACTGTTTGTCTTAGATATAAATTGAAAACCGCACTGCCCCCCCCCGCCTCTACAAAAAAAAAAAAAAAAAAAAAAAACAGACCACAGGGGTTTTGTTTCTATTTTTCTTTCTGCTACTCATCTGCTGATAAATATGACTTAATGCATTCAGGGTGGACATTAGCGACTTTAAATTAGACGGCTATATAACGTCTCCCCTGGCTTTCATGTGGGGACATTCTGTGTCCTCCTGTGACTCATAGCCTCCTCTATCTCATGTTTCCACTGATTTCAAGGCTCCGTAAACCGCAGTGCAGAAACCGCTCTTTATGGAGTGGCCTGAGCTATCAATTATAGGCAGACACAACCGATATTTGGCCGTAACTCACTGAATTGGCCACGCAGCGATCTCCTGCTGCAGCATTTAGCCAGCTAATAATGATTTAATGGACAGGGTTTGACTTAGATAAACAGTAACCTCATTCCTGACAAGAGAAGCTACTAATTACATCATACTGTAGCGGCAGAGGCCAACTGTGTTTCAACATGAGCAGGAGGGGGAAATAGGCGGGTGCATATGTCTTCCATATGGAGAAGCTCGGCCCTCGGGCTACTGCCCCTGGATGACGTGGGAAACCTGACAATGGCGAAGCGTGAGGACGAGGACGAGGACGAGGAAGTCCCAGGGAGACGCGTTCAAGCCCGACTTTGATCTTTATGAGCGATGCCTTGGCTGGTGATCAGCGAAACTCATCACGATCGTGAGCTCTGATGCCCTTATGATCATCAAAGGCCGCTCATCACCGCTCACCCATCGCGCACCCGACAATAAAACACGACGTTACTGCAAAGCCGCGCAGACAAAACATGCCAAGTGTCATTATTCCCAGATCTCTCTTGCCTTCTTCTTTTTCTTCCTCTTTTTTTTTTTTTTTTTTTTAATGAAGCATTTCAAATTCATAGCCATGGGAAATGTTCTGGCAATAAGTGCAGACATTTGGACTAATTTTTACTCTTGATAGTCAGCTATTATACTTCTGGAATGATGACTTTTCATTTTAAAACATCACATTATGCAGTTGACATCTTTACATGAGTAATCTCCGCCATCACTTGATGCCCTTGGTGAAAATCATTCGGTTTGCACAGACGACGCCGTGCGACGCAGTCGGTCGAGTGCCATCTTAATCAGATCGCTCCACAAATTCTGCGCTCTCCTCGCACTTTTTTTTTTTCGGCTCCTCTTAAAATGAAGTGTACGAGGGCTGCTATTAGAGAAAAAAAAATCAAACTGACAATGCTGCAGTGCAGGGTGACCCAGAGTTTTATAAGAGTGAAAGATTTATATCAAA
Source organism: Myripristis murdjan (assembly GCF_902150065.1). NCBI lineage: Eukaryota > Metazoa > Chordata > Actinopteri > Holocentriformes > Holocentridae > Myripristis > Myripristis murdjan. The sequence goes on along the minus strand of NC_043991.1, from coordinate 7,667,452 downwards.
GTAGAAGTTTAATTATGTGCAAGGAGGACTAATGTTCTCATCAGACTCTCCATTTCCCATGAGATTTCCTGGCTTAAAGCTCTGGAGAGCTTTCTTTCACCAGGACAGGGAGGGAGGATTTATTTTCTCCAACTACACCGTGCATGTCCCGTCCCAGGTCGGCAGGTTGGTTGGGTAGGCCGCCAAATAATAATAGAGAGATTGTTTGTACTGCAATAAGCAGCGCAAACAATGGCCAGTGCTGCTGAAGAGCCCCGGAGCGAAGGCACCTGCGAACTATCAGCCCGAACGAACAAACATCCTGCAAGAATTAGCGTCCAAAAACTGGAAAATGTTAGCTAAACACTTTGATGCAGCACAATGGCAGTTTGCATGCTGCTGCGGTCGTCTCTGTTCTTGTAAAATAAGACTATACATATACATACATGAAGTGTTTCCCATCATGCAGTTAAGAAACCTTCAATTACCTTGGACGGAGAAAGCACCACCAGGCAGCCCAGTGTGAAGACAGCGACCTCAGCGCTGCGGTTTGGAGCTCCACTCGCTCATTTTCTCTGCCATGTTCGTCTGCTCTGTGATGTCTCTGACATGCCACCCATGCTGAGGTCATTTCCTAGGGAAGTAAGATAGCCCTACTTGCATCCAATCTAGTCACTGGTGAATGATTATTCTTTTGTTATGCACATTTTTAGTGTTGATTTTTACAATTATCCTGATTTTTTTTGGCATTTCTTCTTGACTTGGATGTAACAGTGGAAAGAAACAGGAAAGGCAGAGCAGAGAGAGGGAAAGGCATTCAGCAAAGGGTCCTGGCTGAAATTCTCTGTTCTTGTGGTTTTTCGTCATTCAGTCCATGTAAATAAACAAAAGTAAAAACTATACAAAATGAACCTAAAATAAACTCAACTAAACTAAACCAAACTAAAGTAAAGTAAAGTAAACTGAACTAAACTAAACTAAATGATCTTCAATGAAATTTGCAGCAAAGACAGGCTAGTAGCTTCCTGTTTTGCAGAGCACACACACACACACACACACACACACCTTTGACCAATGCTTCCGCCGAAGAGAAAACGTGTCATTTTCTACAAATTCCCCGAACGCAAGTAATTCATGGTTGTTCAGTGTTGGCGCGTATTAACCCAGGCCGGTTTTAGCAACAAATTGAACGGACTGGCCATCATAATTACTCATTTTAGCAAAAACAAAATAGCGAGAACAGCCATCGTCTGTACTCACATTCCTGGTTAATCCCGTCATGTTGCAGTGTTTGCCTAGCTAACGCAATTTGGCCCATGTGCGCTGGGCCAAAGACTCGGCTCCCCTCTGCAGGAGCCTGAGTGGCATATTAAGTTATAAACAGACCAACATGTGGAATTTGCCATTTTCCACTTTTTGCCCCATGCTTCTTTGGAAGTCGTCCCAGACAGTTATGTCTTTCGGCCGGATTACCAGCGACTAAAAACACCCTCAGCCTCAGCAGAAACAAGAGAGAGAGGCCAGAGCAGGAGGATCAGGCGCACCGTATATTAGATAGGTGCAAAGGGTATTTATTACAGCTTTCTCCAGCCAGGAGGAAAGAGAAGAGACAGGGATGTAGGGGATAACACTTTTTGAAATATTACTCTAAGTGGAATTAATTTTTGCCTGCTGAGTGCCTGGACATCCCAGGTGTTACTGTGAAAATACCATCTGGCTCATTAATTGGAAGTTATTCCAGATGATTACTGATACCCCCAAGGACCGCGGTCCACTCTCTCTGCACGCATATTGAATTTCATAAATAAGACACCACCGCACCTCGCCCAGGAGAGCGACTCTACCAAGCTGTTTTTTATGGGCGAACATTGATTATCAACAGTTCAAGGTAGTTTATGCACATTGAGCTGAATTCACAGGTGTAGGGGGGAAGGAAACCTGAGGTGACTATTAAAAAATAAAAAATAAAAACAAAACAAAAAACAGATTAAACCTTTTTTTTAACAACTTAAATGTATTGTTTTCTCAGTGTCGGTGGCTGCACCTCTGCAAAAATGTAAATCTGAGCAGGAATGGGAGTTTGTCAAATCAAAATGATCCACTTCACCCTCCTATTATCTTTGGGGTCAAATTCACTCAGTGTTTAACATCTCTAAATACATGACTAATATCATTTTTGTTGTTGTTTTTTCCTTCTAATTAATGAATTTTCCTAATTTCCCTAATTTAAGCGGGTAAACATAAAATTATGACAATCTGTTTCTTTGCCCCTTCTTTGGCCCATTTGACCCCGGATTTTTTAACTTTACAAAACATATAATTAACATCAACATGTATTTGTTTAATTGTTTTGGATGACATTGAGGACTACAACACGCTCTTTATCATCACCAAAAAGAAACTTCCCTCTGCTTTCCTGAACTTTCCTGACATTTGTTTGTTTTTTTTATTATTGTAATCATTTTCTGGAGGTTTAAGTTGCTGGACTCAAACTGACCCCAATTAATAAAAATGTTAGGACATATTTGAAGGTAACAGGAGGATTAGTCTGCAAGCATAAACAGCTACAAGGTATGAAATGAAGTCTATATGAGGAGATGAACCGCTCTCAGTGAATGCGGTGAATTAGCTGTCCACACCACCTCCCTAATTCTTTGTAAGCATGTGCTATTTGATTAAGAGGAGTCCTGCCCTTGCCCCTTGGAGCTGAGTGCAGGGCATCAACTCTCCTGCCCCTTTCACCCCCTGCACTTAGCTGTGACCCCGAGGGCAAGCAACAGGCACATGGTGCACACTGTGTATTTTTTTTTTCTGCTAAGTTTATAAAATGTGTCCAGTTTTTTTTTTTCTTTCTCTTGTTGTGGACTCTGTTTGGCAGAGACGCTCCAAACAACTCCATAATGAAAGGTTTGCCTCCCCCTATCTTCCACACAATAGTCTGGTGTCTACATTTTGAATTAGGTGGAGGAAACTGTCAATAGAAAAAAAAAAAAAAAAAAAAAAAGAAACTCTAATTTCCTCAGCAGTTTAAGTTTGAAGCTTTAAGTGAACCGTAGGGCAGGATGTGGTGATTTGGGCCTCATTTGAGCGTGAGTGATGGATGCTGCTGGCCGGCCCGTCCCGTGGATAATCAATGCGATCACACCGCAAACAACCAATCAATCGCGCAGATCCCCGCATCATCTGCTCCATCCGCCACCGTGAGTGATGGTGACACCTGTAATTGGATTCACTCCGCGGAACAACGGAACAGAGGAATCGTCCGGAAAAAATGAGACAATTATATACAATGGTAATGCACTGTGCGGCGGATTTAGACAAACTCATATTTATTCTGGGAGGGGAAGTGGAGCAGAAGGCTTGGTAGGCGCTCTTCAGAGGTGTTTTATTGAATTTGTCAGGCTGTTTCCTTTCCCCGAGCCCGATCCTTCCTTCTATCTGCTTTGTCTATCGCACAAACACACACACATACACACGCACACATGCACACTCACACGGTCTCACACACACTCGTCTTAAAATGATGGGTTTTTCCATACACCACAGGGCTCAGTCGACCCCTGGACCAGATTAAATCTGACACTCATGACCGACTCTGTCAGGGAGAAAATAGTGGGGGCGCGGAGGAGGGGCGACTGGTAAGTTTGGAGTGACAGACTAATTAGGGCTTTCCTGCGTGAAGCTTTATTTTCATATTTACTCTGGAGCATCAAAGGCCAAACAGCACTCTAACCGTATCAACTTGGATTACAGAGTTTACACACACACACACACACACACACACACACACACACACACACACACACACACACACACACACACATGCGCACAAACACAGTGAAACAATACTATATCTTTAAGACTCTCAGACTCTACAAAGGCCACAAAAGACTGTCCCTTCTTCTAAAACCAAGAGAGGAACTGAATGCCAAACTGGCACAGAATGGTGCCCTCTATTGGTTAAAATAAATAAGCATGACACACCGCAACATCATGCATCAGTGACACAATGCTGAACCCAGGAGCAGGATACAGATTTTTTTTTTTTTTTTTACTATCTGCAGAAAGCGAACAAAACGTTTAGTAAAATCTGATCAGGCCTTGATTTTGGAGTCAGACTTTGGGGTCAGGCAGAATTTCATTAATCAAAAACTTGTTGGTGTTCTGATTTTGTCTCGGCTGATGCAAAGACATACTGACAGCATTTCATCGTACTCGTGTCACAAAGACTCAAGAATCCAATTAAAATGCATACAAACAAAAGAAAATAAAATCTTGGATAAAATCAGAGTTTGCTCTGAGTCTGAGTCGGAGCAAACGCCTGAATTATATAAAAGTATAGTATAATAAATTCATAAATTAATTATCTGAGATGAATGGAAAGACATTGATAGCACTTAACTGTACAAGTGAACACATGTTGCAAAGACAAAAAAAAAAAAAAAAAAAAAAAAAAAAAAAGAATCTCACAAATAAATTCATAATTAATTAAAATCCTCAATAAAATTTGATTTGGACCTCATATGTGTCACGGAATTTTAGAATAATTTAATATTTTTAACTTATTTTACAACCAGTTCTTATGCAGGTTTAAGATAAAATAAATAAATAAATAGAATGAAAAAATCAATTCTAGTGTTTTCTTCAATTAAAGGTTTAAATCAATGATTTAATTTTCAGTGCCAGTATTAATGACAAAAGAATAACTCCATAGATCTCAACCTGTCTAACGTAAATTGTCAACTTAGTATCAGTAAAGACCATCTGGTGACTTTTAACTTAAGATCGACCGATATTGATTTTCATGGCCGATACTGCTATCCATCATTAGTGATCCAGGACACCGATAACCAATACTTAGGGTCGACATTTATTTGCTGTATATTTGAAAATTGCAGTGTCAAAATTTACAGTTCTAGAAATGCCAAAAGACAAACCTTGCTTTGAGTTAACAAATGTTTAATTAACATCTTTATATCAGTAAAGAAATGAATCAATGAATTATTAAAAAAAAAAAAAAAAAACCACCAAAAATTTAATAATAAAATAAATTAATAAAATTACCAGAAAATTTGTTGTTTTAGATAAAAAAAAATTTAATTAAAAAAATTAAACAAAAATGTAAGTCTTTAAAAATCTCCAGAAAAAAATCACCCAAAAATGTGAAAAAAAGAAAACTTTATTTCTGATCACCAAAATTATATATTTAAAGGTGAGATCAGTGACTTAAAAATAATTGTGAAAGACGTCTGAGAGGTGATGTCTGACTGGTTTTCATAACGGCCACCATGTTTTTCAAAATCAAAATACCAGCTATTGAAAATTGAAAATTGATTATTGACCCCCGATAATCAGCCGGGACCGATAAGTGGCCGATATCTAATTGATGCTAAATTGTCACAAAGCTTAATCCTCAATTACTTTTTTGATTTTCTCTCAATGAAGCGAAGACAAATCAACTCCATCTCGCTGCAGAGTTTCACGTGCACTGAGTGAGAGGCCTGCACGCACACGGTGAGGCAGCACTCTGTATATATCACTCCACACACTCTGTTTACGTTCCACATTCTGTTGCTGCATGTGTGTGTCTCTCTCTGTGTGTGTGTATGTGTGTGTGTGTGTGTGTGTGTGTGTGTTTGGCACTCAGTTTGGCTGCAGCTGTAGAGGAAACTGTGGTGAGTGACCAATAGCGCACGGCTCAGTCTACCATGAGAAGTTATACCGGCTCGAGCGAGATGAGGTAATTTGAACAGTATATCACCATAAAAAATACCCCTCTGAGGAAGAATGTGAGTGGGCACGAGCACATTAAGGTTGTATCAATGTGAAATATTGAACGTACAACATGTTACTTTTCCATGAATCACGATACGTCCATTTCCTGTATTGTAGTTTGTGACTGATCTCTCCCCAAGGATAATTACAGCCTCTACAGTTTAGCTTTTCTCCAGTGATTTCCTGCCCCATGAAATTAGGCCTTGCTAAGTCCATTTATCATTCCATTACCGCAATCCTGTTCTCTAAATATAGGCCCAGGTCTGGAAAAGTGGAGAGTGAGAGCGCGCCGCCAACAACAATACCAGCAATCACAAAATCAGTCATTGCTGCTTGATTATAGCATTTCAAATAACCGGCATGTTTGCATCCAAGCTGCATCAACACAGGTCTGATTTGATGCATCCTGCTCGCGTTAACGCAACACAACAAAACAAAAATACATTTTTAAAAAATCGTCAGGCATGTAGTTGTGTCTAAAAAAAATATTTTATAAAAATTTGATGTGCCAAGAAGGTGAGATAATTAACTTTTCCAGCGCATTCTTAACTTTCCTTTTTTAAAATAAAGCAGCGATAATACTCACCCAGACTCAAGGTAAAATTGCTGGTCAAGATGGACTTTTTTATTTAAATTTTTTTAATTTATTTATTTTTTTAATCCTCGGTGCCAGCCATAGCCAAAGAACATGATGAAGCACAACATAAATTTCTTCCTAATTCATAATAATAATTCAATAAAGGATGGATGTTGAGCACAGATATATCTGGCACACATTGCAGTGAATATCAAGCAAAAAAAAAAAAAAAAATCGCATGTAGGACAGAGCAACCAACAACAACTTAATTTACAAATGTGTAATAAAGCTGCATGTTTTGCACAAAAACTACAATGAGAAAGAGAATGAGAATGAGAAATACTTTATTGACCCCCAAGGCAAAATTGGGTCAGTTGCAGCTGCTTAGTGAAATTATCAGAAATAGAAAAGGACAATAACACTCAGTGACCACTTTATTAGGTCCACCTGCACAATCTAATCCAATCCAGTCCAACTGTTGTGCCATAAAGTTTCTTTCTCTGCTGCCTGTAATGCTCAGGTTTTCTTTTTGTCACAGTAATAGAGATCATTCAGCTCTATGTTTGGCGCTGAGCTCATAGTTAGTGCTGCTGTTGGACTGGACTGCATTTTATTGTGAGCTGTTTCCACTATTCTGTCCCCCCTCATGTATATGAATGGAGGGGGACAAAAAATTAGAAACACCTCTCAATATAATGTAGTCCAGTGCAACACCTCTGCAAACTACAACCTCAATAATAAACACAGAATAAAATTTACACATTCTCCACAATGTCAACACAAATTGAACATTACAAACTTTCTTAAAAGGTAGAATTTATGGCAGAGCTGTTGCACTGATCTGCATTAGATTAAATCAAGTATACCATATACACCATTCAGTTAGGTCCAGAAGTATTTGGACAGTGACACAGTATTCATAAGCCTCTGAAAATGGGGCGACAATGTGTAAAACTGGCTGTAATTCATAAACAGTTAATGCCATATTTTTGTTCAACCCCTTAAATTAAAGCTGAGACTCTGCACTTCAAGCATGTCTTGATTACTCTATTTCAGATCCACTGTGTTGAAGTGCAAGGGCTAAATTATGAATATTGTGTCACTGTCCAAATACTTACAGACCTGACTCTATATATAACAGGGCATTGCACCACTGAATTATTGTACCTTTCACCACAAATGAACTTATTACACAGTTGAATAGTTAAATAAACACTTAAATGGTGTACAGTTATGTAGCCCATTACCTCAGGGTATGGTACAAGTACAATTACAAGTACAAGTACAGGTACAAGTATGTAGCATTAAGTGGTTGCTCTCTCTCTCTGTGTTTGGAAATAGGTGGAAATGACCTTGTAGTCAAATAAATCGTCTTATAACCAGAGGGCCAAAATGTAGCTACATCAGTGTTGATGTGCCCTTAAGCAAAACGGTGGACCGTTGCCCCTTGGTAAATGCATACATGAATGTGTGTGTATGTGTGTGTGTGTGTGTGTGTGGGACATGTTTCTCTGAGGAATATGTGAGGAGACAAATGCGGCGTGAGTCATGCATGAAGTGAGTCAGTGGTTTGAACATGAACACCGTCACTGAGAATACAGGAAGACGAGCCTTCACAATAAAGTGAAGTTGACTCTACATAGGTACATTATAAGAACACGCACAGTAACATGTATATGACCTACATATTATAATTACTTTTTTTTTTTTTTAATATGCTACCACTGTCATGAATAATATAAAAGGACAATAAATACTGCAGAGAGAGAGAGAGAAAGTCCTTTGAGTCTTTGTGATAAACTCTCTGAAAGAAGCACATTAGTCACAGATGTATGATGGGCCTAACTACACTTCTGGGGGATGTTTTGCACATCTCTTGAGCCTCTCTATCTTTGCTTTATGGCTAGGGATGTGATTTCTCAGACATTTAAATTATACGATACTTCATTAAAACAAGGGTCCTTATTCAGCCTTTTTTTTTTTTTTTTTTTCTCTCCCCCGGAAATATTTTTCACGAGCAGTCATTAAAACGCAGTTAAACACATACAGCAAACTCTCACGGGAGGCGCACACTGGTAGCGTAAAATATGACCACGCCGTGTTTGACTTTTGTGGCCAATACCGAGGAAACGAGGGGAACAAGCGCTAACACTTAGCGTGATGTTTATTTGACAAGGTTGTCACTCCGGAGGAACCTCTGACACGACCTATAAACACACTTCACCTGCCGTTTAAACAACGCCCAAGGCTTCACACTTCATTTTTTTTTTTAATCTGAGACCAGGCTTTTCGCCAAGATTTTCTTTATATTTTCTGTGTTCGCTCCTTTTTTATCAATACAAGAGCATGGAGGCGTTTATTATAAAATGCCAAGTAGAAAAAAAAGAGAGAAATGACTTTGACCTGTGACTTGCTGGTAGGTTTGGATGAGGGAAGGTGGCAGCGGTCGGACCAAAACGGCGTCCCAGGCTATCAGGGTGGCAGGGTGGTGGGAAAATGCTGAGCGGGAAGTGAGAAGTGATGAGGGTCACGGTGGGGTCCTGACAGGGGTAACTGGGCAGATTGAGGGAGAGGACCCTGGGGGCCCACGTTCGTGTATGAATGGTCTCGACCAAACAGAATATTCATCTGTGCAACTGAAGCCTTTTTTTTCCAAAACATATCACTCATTATGTCTGAAATGTAGGCTTCAAAGTCTGTAGCCTCTGTCAGTATTTTCATCTTACCAACGGCGGCCTGGTCTCACAAAAGTTCATGCAAAGAGCACCATGTCTTCCAATGCAAAAAAAAAAAAGAAAAAGAAAGAAAAAAAAGTGAGGGAATATTTTTTTCCTACTGTTGAAGGAATGTGTGAAGGGAGCGAGACATGAAACAGGTTTTAGTTTGATGGAGAGAAGGAGCGTGGAGCTCGATCAAAACGATGGACGTTTAATTCACCTTCAGTGACGACACTCAAGTGCCAGGAAGTTTTACATTTTCAAAGTTGTTTTTTTCTTTCTTTTTTAAAAATATAATCATAACCACCGCCACGTTGACCAGTGATGCTTAATTACCTTTACCCCTTGAAATTTTTGATTTCTTTCAAAAATATGGGAAATATGCAATGAACAACTTGACAAGAAATGAGCCTTAAGTTAGGAAGAAATTAATAAAATATTACAAGAAAATGACCCGATAATTAGCTAAAAAAAAAAAAAAAAAAAAAAAAAAAGGGAAATGACCTGAGACTAAACCTCCAATCACTCAATAAATAAATAAATAAATAAACATCAAGAAATAACTTGAAAATTAGGCAAAAAGGGAAAAAAAAAACAGACTATATTTTTTTCAGTAACATAAATTAAAATGGATAATTCTAACAATTACAAATTTTCTTCTGGTCTCCCTCATTTTTCAAATTTGTTTGTATGTATTTTAATTGTATTTGTTTGTATAACGTTATAATATTTTTTGACCTTTTACTCATTTCTCGAAATTATTTGGGCCATTTCTCGCTACATATTATTATATTGATGTATATATTTATTCTCTCTCTCTCTCTCTCTCAGTCTGTCTCTGTGAATGAACAGCAGCATATTGAAACTGCTGTAACCTTAATATTTTTCTCTTGGGGTTCTTGGGGTTATGTGTAACCACACCTACTTTTCAGCTGTTTCATCTTGTTTTATTTTTTTATACATTTGAGTTATTTTGTTTTCTTCCTGTGTGATATGCAGTCTCTTGTTTTTGTGCTACGAGTGCCTGCAGGTCCTTTTTGTGTGTGCGCCAAAGTCACGACGCCCACTTCCTGCACGTTTCTGCTACATCTGAGGCGATCCCGGGTCTCAGTCAGATTCCACCTCAAACACACACCCTCTCCTTTGTCCTGATGTAAGCAGGAGCCTGACCGAACCTGGTATGATGTTCCCTTCCCCATAAATGTTATTGCTGCTCTTATCATATTTCCTCGGCGGTATCTATGTCCCCTCTTCCTGCCGAGAACTAACTCAAAACATGTTTCCTGTGATCCCACAGACTGCGCCGAACCGTTATTTATTCATTAAACAGAGCCTTCGTTTTGGCTGGGAAGAAGATCATGGAGGTTTCTGGATGGGATCAGGTATCACGTAGCCCCGGTCGTCCCGTGAACATGGAAAAGACGGTCCGGGTCGCCGGGAGGGGAGAATTCCAGAGGGGAAAATAATGTGTGCGTGTGTGAATGCCGGTTACGTGTGTCAGCTGATGAGAGAGCATGCTTTGAGTTAGTCCTAGACATAATAAACAACGATAAAAGGCCCATAAACAGTATCGCTTTGGCCGTTTAAAAGAAATGAGAGTTTTGTGCGCTTTATGTGTGTGGTGTGCCAGAAGACGTGGACCTGTTTGACTTCACTTTAAACACGGGATTTAGGGAAGTACGTCTTCGTCCTGAAGAAATATGTGAAAACCGAACCAGCAGTGAAACTATTGTAATACAATTTAACTATCGAGGATTTGTTTAACCGCTGGCAACCTCAGGCATGAGTTTGAATGACGTTTCCAACTGGTTCTGAAAAAAATAAATAAAACAAAAACACAATACTTTGGCAAGTGACTTAATGGCGTATTAAATCGGCCGCCACAAAAATCTTGGTTAATTATGTTTTCATGAGAACAAGGAAAGAAAATAGTTAGTGCGGGGAGAGATATTTTACCTTTTTTTTTTTTTCCTCTTAAATATCAGCACTTGAGTGAAAAGCTGGCGCACACGAGGCTGTCCTCCCCCTTCCTGGTTTTGTTTTGAGAAGCGAGAGGAAATACATGAGCCGGTAAAAAGCCCCAGATAACAGCGAATGTGCATTCTGAGGAGGTAAATACTGTGAAACTCTGCTTGTACAATAGAGGAACTGTAGTAAGTTCAAGTTATTTATTTATAAAGCCCTCCATCACAAACATGTAGCAAAAGACTTGGACAAAAAACAGAACAGAAACAAACACCTGATCACGCAGTAACAACGACAGAACAGGCTTGTCCCTCCTTAAAATTATAATTTGTATTCTTTCACGTATTTGCTCCTGTATGCGAGTGTAAGGGTGTGACCAAATGCAAAGCAAGTTTTTAACGCGACGCAGCTACATACAAAGTCAATGCAAAGATGCAAGGAGACGCAAATTCATGGCAGGCGATGCAAATGGTGCGAATTCCCACGTCGCAAATGACGCGAAACACACGAAATTTGCGTCATTTGTGTCATTCGCATAATTCACGTAATTTGTGTCATCCGCTGAATTTTTCCAACTTGAGCGAAAAATTTGTGGCTGTATCAGCGCGAATCCACGACGCTTCTTTGTGTTTGCTCCTTAATATGCCCACCAGGTTTGGTCCGTTCACTTCCTCCCTGTGGTGAAAATGGGAGCTTCGCTGGGAGAGTGCCGCTCCAAAATGAATTAAGTCAATACAAATTGGAAAACGGCATCATTTTAGGCAGCGACACAAAGCTGAAAACTTGTTTTGGGGGATGCGTAACAATACACATTAAGTTGTTTTGGTTTCACTTTTGTCGCTGCTTTCAGCCAACTGGCTTCCAGAACGGAGGCACTATTTTCTGCCGTAGCACTGCCACTGCATCATATCTTAACCCGAACACCCCACTGAGAATGTCTTTTTTTGCTCTTCACTGAAACCTTCGATCAGGGGAACTCAAACTTTTTTCAGTTTTCCCCCTTTAAAATATTTTTTCAGCCTAAAAAGGTAGAAAAAAATTAAATAAAGAAGTACAACACAGCACTATTTTTGCTTCTTTTTCTCTTCTTTCTCCTTGTTTTCAGCGGTATTGCTGCTATGTTTCTACCTCAAATCCATTCTCTGGATTTTATTTCTTTTCTTTTTTTTTTCTTTTTCTTTTTTGGCTTCCCGGTCAGAGTGAACAAACATCCTCGCTCAACGACTACGGCAGCAGATTTAAACCACAAACACACACATCTGACATCTTCAGGAGATAAGGTGAGGTAAGGTAATGTAGACGTTATTCATCCCCAAGGGGAAAATTAATTTATCACAGCAGCATAACATAAAGAGATACTGACGACTGAAAAAGGTGGTTTATCAAACTGACATTTGTATTTTTTAATGAATGTATCGTAGCCTATTCTAATTATTTTACTTTTTTTTTTTTTTTTTTTAATAAATCTTCTGTACGTCCTGCAGTACTTCAGTGTACCCCCAGGAGTACGCATACCCCCATTTGAGAACCACTGCCTTAATGGCGATACCAGAGATGACTGGTGAGGATGTTGACAACTTTTATTATAGTTACCATCATGACGTGGTGCTACCCAGTTATATCCACCGTCACCGAAATGGAAAAGCCTGACAGAAGAATGGAAACATTTTCATTTTCAATAGGATCTAATTCCCTTTTCGCAGGGTAGCATTTGCATGTCGTTCTCTCACTTTGAAGGCAAGTCATTGTGACGTCCAGAACCGCAAACTCTGACTTACCTGGTCTGGAATGGCTTCTGGCATTTTTATTACCTTTTATTCCCAGATCAATTACACCAGTGACTTTGGATTAAACTGCATTACTTTCTCCTTTCTTTCTCCCTGGCTCTTATTTCCTTACCTAGCGCTTCTCTATCAATGCGATCTAGAGACACAGAGGGAATATTCGTTTCGGCCTTGTCAAGATGCCATGGCTTTGATCCTTACACTCCTTATTCCTGTTTAAACATCCACAGATTTAAGCCTGCTCTACCGTTGCAGGTCTCTGTGGTTGAGAGCAACAATAAAACACCATATACATGTACCGTTAACCCAGCCACAGGATTTCAACGTGATCCAATAAAGGCACCTGGGATTATGATGTGCGTTCATAAAGTGCATTTTGACGGATGAGCCACCAAGGATTGAAGATAACTCAACACCATCTGAGGAGAACTGATCCTTGGAAACTTGCATCCTAGAAATAAAACTACTAACTTAAGCTTTTTTTTTTTTTTTTTTTTTTTTTTTATCATTTCTGTGCTGTGCATTGATGTACTGAACACTAAATCACTGCACAGCATTGAACACATGAGAATAAATTCAAGTTCATGCATATTTTGTAGCACTTAGAATTTAGTCCACAATATTTCAACTTTATTTAACAAGCTACTCTCACTGTTCAGTCATTTTTGCAGATGTATGACCAAAAACAGCATCACGAAAACACAAAAGCTGGAGAATAACAACGTTTAAAAAAAATGCACGGATCATTTTAAAGAGAAAATCAAGTGCTCAGACGCAGAAGTGCAACAGCAGCTCGGTGGTTTCCAAAGCTGTCACGTCGTGCGGTTCTTATTCCAGAGTGTGTTTGTCCTGTGCGGCTAATCCTCGTTAACAGACGAGCGGCGTTCGCTTCCACAAAGCCTTTTAAAGAGCCGCGGCATGCCTGGACCGAAAGGCCACATGTGGCGGTGTTTCTCCGACTCACGGCTCACTGAGAAACACAAACCAGCCTGGGCTGTTGGTGCAGCTGTAGGTTTATGTGTTTTGTTTTGTTTCTTTGTATGTTTTCTCTGCCTCGAAACGTGTCAGACAATTTGTGGGAATTCGGTGTTTAAGAGTGTTAAATGAAAACCTTTTAGTCTCCTACGGGAAAAGGTTATCTCCTCGAGAAACATGTCACGTCCTCCAGCCCAGTCTCATCTTTTTCATTTGTTTTTTCATGTCTTTTTTTTTTTCATCTTGTTGCTGCTGATCTTGCTGCAGTATCACTGACAACCAAACAAAACAAAACAAAACAAAACACAAAACTGCTCCCTATCAAAAGACAAATATGCAGAAATGCTTGCTATTATCGCGGCACTGTGGCTTTGACCCTTGCAGTCTTTTTAAGTCAATATAAGGGGTGGAAAAAAGAAAAAAAAATACTATCTCACATCGCTGTCCAGTCATTTTTTCTTTTTATAGTCATTGTACAGTGGGTTTAGATAAAAACAAAATTCGAAACAAAACTCCAAAAGCTAAAAAGAAAACAACAAAACTGGAAACACCACACAACTGCAGCGATTCATGGCTATAATCTGATAAATGATTGTTGTTGTCAGTTCTGTTAAATTCAGATTTACTTTTCTGTCTATCTTTAGAATCCTGCACACATTCTTACATTCTTCTTTTCTGTGTGCAAAGTGCAGGAGAGCACGGCATCTTGTCACACTTTTCACTCTTTTTTTGTCACATCTGGGCGTGAATACATGATAATGTCATAAGTGGCATACCAAATGAAAGAACAAAGTCTCATGCATGTCTTTTGTATTCATTACATTTTCATATCTTGTATCAGTACAGAGTTAGAGGCAGTTAAATAGCAAGTGAGCACTTGTCACAAGTTGCTTCATCCACAAATAAAAGCACGTTAATATTCATTGTTATGGTTGTTTTTACTTCAAAATCAAATGCGGCATCATGAGAAAATAGATTTTTTAGTTGCTGGATTTGATTAATTGCTGGGTTAGCTACTGCAAACCGGCGGGCTAGTTTTCTCACCTCAGTTGGCTACAAACTAAAACAGGTGTCAGCTGATTTTTGCACAGTGCTGCTCACCATGCAGCTCCAAATAAAGCCGACCAGCGTAGTTGGGATCGCTGTCCGACTTTCTTTTCCTTCACCTGCAGTGAACGTCTCCCAGCATTGAGCCAGTGTGCGGTAATTAATGTCAGAATCCCTAACCACCTCCCCTCCCCTCCTTCCTGCCTTCATTCCCACCTTCCCTCCTCTCCTCTCCTCCTTCCTTCCTTCCCTCCCTCCATCCTTTAAAACACATTTACACAATTTTATGTTACACTGCACTTCCTCCTGTGAAACATTGTTTAATCCTTAAACCAGTAGCGGATTACACAATACCACAGTGATTTACAAGCAGATTATACTGAGGCAAGTTGTCCAAACTGTGAAACCTTCCTCAAAAATCAGAGACACATTGCCCCAATCATGTTTGCTAATGTTAAGACATCTTATTCTCTCCTACACTATGTACAAATGTATGATTATGAATTGTCATTACTACAAGAAAAAAAAATACACAAAATGTAAGATTTTTTTTTTTTACTCAAGTGAAAAATAGTAAAAATGCGCTCCCTTAAGCTCAAATTGTACTTCAGGCCAAGTAGATGCACACAAAAAAAGTATTCAACCTTTAAGTAGCCCCCTCTGGTGTTGGAAATATGAGCAGTGTGACTTCTCGCCCCGCTCTCCCCTACATGAAATAAGCGTATTCAGACATTCATAAATCATGGGATACCAGTGTCACAACTGCCAAGGCTGTGTAATTTAGAACGGCTGAATCATCCCCTTGACCCCCCCTGGAGAGCTGATCAATCAATATGTTTTGTTTAACACATGCGTTCATGCAGGGAAGGTTAGCCGGGGCATGCACGCTCTACTCTGCCGCCGCCCTGCTTCACATTAATACGGCGGCATACGCTCATTCTTCAAGCGGCTTCAACCGTCTGAGGTGAAGCGCCTTGTCAAGAGTTACCTTGACGGGAAATCCTGAAAGACAGAGAGTCGCACTTGTTCTGCTGCATGTTTCCCTGCTTGTCTGAGGACTTTGAGTTCGGTTCTCCTCCAGGCACTTGCTTGTATCTCTGACCTTGAACCTGCTGTTGTCCCCCTCCCCCCCCACCTATCGCAGTTATCCTCTAGACATCTATTTTTGGATGCGTCTACTGTGTAACTTAGTGGAGGTAATGACATTCTCAGAAAAAAAAATGATGATGTTTACGACACCGCCGGGGTCTGCACTTTGAACTCAACAGGCCTGTGTGAATGATCACCTCTAATTCTGTGTCACACAGTGAGAGCAGAGGCAGAAATGCTGCAAAATAAATGTATGAAGAATTTATAAGTAGACTCGTGTATGTGTGGCAAAAGCTTTCAAATTTACTAGAGCATATTGGTAAGCATATATAAGGATATCATTAATGTTTATAAGCCTGGTATTTTGGAGCTCATACTAAGCAATTCTGTCCAAAAATCATAAGTTATAATCAGTATTTAAATTATCCCTATACAGTATATGCTTGCAAATTTTTTATATGTTGTTAGAAACCATTTGTTAACTGTTTACCTATCATTTATCTGTACTTAAGTGTATCCTATATAGCCTTATATAGCACAAGCAGTGCATGTTCCTTCCTTTAAACTCAGCAAAAAAAAAAAGGCCAGAAAAGGCGAAACCAAAAAGTCACAAAAGAAGAAAAGATTTTAATTTTGATTTTAAATTTTCATCGCCAACCATATAAATTGTTATTAAATCATTCAGTGAGGTTGTGACGTGTCTCAAGGGTGACAGAACTTGCTCTTTGCATAAACGACAATGCAAATTTCCAATCTCCAGTGTCAAAGTGGAAAACAGCTCACTTGTAATCACGTGTTTTCACGCGACACCCGCGACCTGTTCCGCCTTTTCAGATGGACGAAACCCTGAGCTGTAACATGGACTCCCCACCCCTCACCCATCCATGGGCCTGTGGATGTGCCTGCGCCTTGGGCTCATGTTCCCGCGCTGATTGATTCTCTAATAAGGAATGAACAGCAGTCCCTGGTACTTTGGGTAATTGTCATATTTGTCACCCTCAGAGGCGAGCTGAGCTGGTGAGTGTGAGCAGCTTCTGTGATCTAATTGGACAGAGTTATCAGACACTGAGCAGCGGCGGAGCGGCACGCGGCGAGTGGTGATCCATATCCCGCTCCGAACGAGAGCGCGGCGTCGTTAGAAGAGACAGAGAGACATTAGGTGCATCGCACACATGCATCAAGCCGCTCGCATCCACACACATGCACACACAAACACGCCAAGGGGTTGCATCGAGTTGATTTCGCTGCCAATACACCTGCTCAAATTGATGACCGAGGCTGGCGTAGGCTTCCTCAAATCAACATTATGGATGCTTCCATACCTGCAAATGCATATTCATCCTTCCATAATGTTGTGAGGTGCAGTTTCGCTGAGCTAACATGGTTATCCATTACACTCCCACGTACAGTGGTGCACACAAGGCTTGCAGATGGACAGAGAGGGGCAGAATGGCGGATGCAGGGAGTGAAAGAGAGATTTTCCCTCACACTCCTTCACAACACGCAGGAAAGAAGGAGCCTTTACCTTGTTTGAGAGATTGTGATGAAAGAGTTGAACCAATGTGTGTGTGTGTGTGTGTGTGTCTTGTGGAATAATTTATGACCCCCTGCAGCTGTGCAAATACCAGTGTTGAGCAACATTCCTCACTGCAAATGACGGCCTGCGTTTCAGTGTTATAATGACAGATCATCGTTGGATAATTCATCTGAGGGCCTTAAAATATGCAATGACTTTGCAGTTGCTTGCGATGCATTCATCACGGCGTTCACAGAGTTGCCAGGAAAAGCGCGGCACATGAGCGAAACGCTGTGTGATGTAAAGTTATGGACACGTTTTTTTTTTTGTTGTTGTTGTTGTTGTTGTTGATTTTTGCAACGATTTCTCCACAGCCATTAAGGAGACACAGATCGTATATATACAGCAGGAAAACAAATGAGAAGAGAGAAGGAAAAAGGGGAAAAAAAAATATTTCTCACGAATTCCCTGTGGTGAGGATCCAAGTATTTTGTTTTGACCTCTAACACCACAGATGATGAGCCAGGGAACAAATGAGGGGTTCTGTTCCAAAACACTATAAATTCTGTCTGAAACAAAAAAAAGCAATAATTCCCCAAAGTTCATCATTCCACATCCAGCATCCAATCTGCGAAAGTGTTATTATTTTGCCAACACAAGACTATCGGCAGAAAAAAAGAAAAAAAAAGAAAGAAAAAGAAGAAGACAAAGCATTTTTCGCCATCAGTCATTTTGTAAAAGCGGTTTTCCAAATTGCAACTTTTTTTCCCATTAAGGAGCGGACTACTTCAAAGGTCACAGCGCCTTGGAAGAGAGCGAACCTACTTCCCACATGATAATCCCAGTGACTCATCACGTACCAGGAGAGATATCCATCAACATGTTGGCCAAAGGAAACAGGCCGTGCTGTCTTAAATACGTACAATTATCTATTTCACAAAGGCACAAAAACAAATGCTTGTGTGTGTTGAAATGCTTTTGGGGGGGAAAAAAATGCTGAAATCAAATCAGCCTCCAATAGCAGGGTTTTTTTTTTTTTTTTTCAATCAGTCTGTTTGGCTTTCTGACCTCTGTGGAGCCTCAGCGCCGCTCGAGGACAAAAAAAAAAAAAAAAAAAAAAAAAAAAAGCTCATCAGCAAACACATCAGAGTTTATTTACTCCAGCTAACCCAGTCAGCACCGTCTTCATATAGCAGAATAAGCCTGGCCCTTTGATATCCTTTACCGTATTATTTCCTCGGTAATATCTCTGCCAACATTATGACTGTAATTATGACTGCCATTCAAGCCAGGCTTTTAACATAATTGAGTCATAAGAAATTAGCATAAAGGCTAATTTGTTTGATTATGCGTGAATTTAGGGAATTATACAGCTGAATGATGACAGCTATGTGGCAGGTTAAAAATGAGGTGTGGGAAAATTGTTAACAGAAGTGCAATGATGCGGCTAGTTTTCATCATGTGCTTGTGCTTATCGTGCCTGCATACCACTGCTGTCCTTCAGAAACCTTGCACCTCTAATATGACTGATTTTCCCGTCTTAACTTCAGCTGAAGGATTGCACGCAGCTCCAGAGGCTGAGGAACGCATCGACCACAGTCGTATGAAATCCTTATGGAACCTATAGGAAAAACTCAAGACGGCATCATAGTCAATCTGAAATGAAGGCTGCTTTTCTGACTGAAAAGTTGAAGAAGAAGAAGAAGAAGAAGAAGAAGAAGAAGAAGAAGAAGACATTTTATTTATAGTGGACTTTTCAAGCTGTAGATAGCAATAAAACAGTTGCACATATGCATATACACGCATGTTAGAGGCAATTGCAAGTAAAAAACAAGTCACACACACATGCACACAATGCACATTAACAGATTATATTCACTGGTATTTACATAACCTATATCTAAACCGCTCATTCCAACTGAGATTAGAAAAATCCCAAGAAAGACAAGGCCAAGAGCATTGAAAGTTACAGAAAGAGCAGCACAACATAACAAAAATAGACACAGTAAAACAAAAACATTAAAGTATAAATTACATCTCAATAAAAGCGCTGGCAGACTGATAGCACTGATAATTTATTAATTCAGCCTCCGTAGCTTTGAATATTGCTGCATCCTCATAAACAACCACCAGTTCTTTTCGTTTAGTTTTCGTTTAGTCCGCAAGATGGATCCGGCTGCGACCTCAGATGGCGATGAGTTTCACTTTTCTGAGATATAACGAGAGAAGAAGAAGCTCCAGAAGACGAAGACTAGCACCGAGAGGTCAGCCAGCCCAAAAATCCGGCTCTGTGTGAGTCTAGTTTATATTTGCAGCATCTTCACTGATTACTGTGGATCTTAGGGGGAAAAAATGATGTTACTTTGGGCCACAATCAAGGGCAGAAGTAACATTACGCTTTCTCTTCCAGCTTCTGTAACCGAGTAGCTTTTCTGTGTACTTTGCAGGGTTTTTTTTTTTTTTTTTTTTTTGTATTTTGTCTGTTAAATTTTACTCCAAACCTCTGTGCATTCTTGTAGAATTGTTGTGGCGTCTGTAGCTGCATTTTAAATCACAGCCATTACAGAGAGCACCTTCTGTGGGCTCGGCACAAGTATCAGAAAGCAGATGATCGTAAATCAGCACACTTTGGAGCCACTCCCAGTGAACCGTCAGTCAGCGAGGGAGAGGATCTGGGTTTACTTTCAGCACTTTGTTTTGTAATCTCTACTTTTTTTTTTTTTTTTTTTTTTTTTTCCAGGTAATAGAAATTTAAAACTTCATGGAAAAAATCTCATGTAACAGTGTTCTGTTCTCTAATGTTGAGCACATGAACACGTTTTAAATGAGCCATTTTTACTTAAGTAGATCTTTAAATCATTACTTCTAGTCCCACTTAAGAAAAAATTCAGTAATTAACTTCTATATGTCTTGATAATCTAATAATGATACTACTACTATACTACTAATAATACTATGACTATTTTACCCAGCTTCTTGCTCTTGCTTGAGTTGTTTCTCTCTCTTTGGTTTTCACTCTCCTTAATCTTTCTTCTGCTGTCAACCATCTGATGCTTTTCGGCTCACCGAGCACTCAACTTCATTTCAACATCACACATGTGCTTTCCATATAACTCCCAGTCTGGCGATGTATAAACCAGCTTTAAACCAAGCAGTAAATACATTATTACATCTTTAACGGTGCGCTAGTGATGCACTGATTGGATTGACCCGTGACCCGCAGGTCCTGTGGGTAAACTGGAAGGTTTGGATCAGCAAAACAGAGTGATGAATGATTGCAGTCGGGTTGTAGGCGGAAAAGATCAAGATAATAATAATATCAAGTACCATACAAAGGAATATTCTTCTCACTGTTTTTTTTCCCCCTATACTTTATTCCTTTAGGCATTACACAACTTTATGCAAGTGGGCTGACATGGATGAGAATTTGGGTTTTAGTTGAATTATCAAAATGTTCGGAGGTTGCTGTCAGGCGAGTTGCTCATGTGGGCGGATTCGGGTAAACTTAGAGCTGACTAGTGCATCTCTAAGTTGCACTACGCCATAATGCCAAGGGTCGATTGAAATGAGGACCTTTAACTGTCAAAAAAGCAGAATAAGGACAAAACTCAGTGGCAAATGGTTCTGATCAGACTGATGCACTGCTAAATTATGTGCTTATTCCTCATTTTTCTTTGCCTGAACGTGTCCAAAAAGGCAAAGACAGCTGTAAATATCAACAATATTCATCAGCGTAGACCTTTCGCAAATGATAATGCTTTATTTTTTGCTGTTCCTTCTTCGGTAGTCGTCTCAAAACCAGCCTAATCTCCAGAAGAGGTGTTGGCATAATTTCTGTATTTCTGTAAACCAAGGACACGGTGCATTCAGAAAGTATTCAGACCCCCTTCACTTTTTCACTTTATTATGTTGCAGCCTGATGCTGCAATTGTTTAAATTCATTTTTTGTCTCATTAATCTACACTCAGTACCCTATAATGAAAAGCAAAAACCAGAATGTTAGAATGTTTTGCAAATTTATTCAAAAGAAAAAAAACTGAATGCACTGTATGTTGAAAATGTCATGTTTTCACGTTTTGTGATGTACTATAAAGGGTTCAAGAGTTCAAGATTTATTCGTCACATGCATGAATGTACTGGTACAGCAGCAGTGAAATGTAATTGCAACAACTCCGGCACTGTGCAAGTAAAAATAGATAGAATAAAATAGTTTTAAAAAAATAAAATAAAATAAATGAAAAGCGTGAAAAGCGTTGCATTAGGAGGTGGATGGTACAAATAACTGGATTTTGCTTCTGCCAGACGGGGTTCAAGTCCAGTGTCAAGTGAGAGTCAAGTGAGAGCCATGTTTGTTTTTAGCTATAATATTTTCTAGGTAATATTAGTGAGCATCAGCTAATGTTTCGGTACATTAACCGTGACCTTTTCCTAACTTTTCCTCTCCTTAATGAGGAAAAAGTTTCTTAATATCAGCCTATCAGTTGGCTGCTTTGATAACTGTCTCAGGCAACTCTCCAAACCATTGGGTTGACTTCATTTTTTTCTTCTTTTCCAAAAACCACAATTTATTTTTCCCCATCTTATCTTTGCTCCTTCACTCCTCCCCTCCCTGGTGGTTAACCAACTTCTGTCATTTTTCTCCCAAATGTTGATGTTCTCACTTTTTCCTGTGTGTGATGTGAGTTGTGTGTGCTGTCCTGCCTGTGGCTTTGTGCTGCCTGGGCCAGGTCTCTTCTGAAAATGAGATTTTGAATCTCGTGGTACTTCACCCGGCTCAACAAAGGTTACGCAAAATAAATAAATAAAAATGCTATTAAATATTTTAATATGGTGTGATGCAAATAATTTCCCCCAAATGAAGTCTGTCCCTATTGAGCGGCATCTAATTAAAAAAATCGGATGCAAAAGCCGCGGCGTTGTGAAAATTTAACTTAAAATATGAATCTTCACACCTTAGCTGTGCAATTTTTTCCACACAGGTCCCGCGCTGCTTTTCATATCCAAAACTAATTCCAGTGACATCACATGACAACATACCTCTGGGTTCCTCACCTGTTAGTTTGCATATTTGTTTGATGAAAAGTTTCAACCAATTTAAAACCAATTTCATACTGTCTGCTACTGCCACAAACCTTATCTGAAGGTCCCAGTTGAGAGGACCCGTGTCACACTTCATTCACTGCCTCCTACTCTATTCTATTCTATTCTATTCTATTCTATTCTATTCTATTCTTTACTGACACAGCAACATATGCCGTTATTAAGAGATGGTAAGATGAGAGGTGACGAGAATGTGTGTTGTCACAAAAGACACGTGGGTGTGTGTAAAGTGGCACATTCTCATTAAGAGTGTGTGTGTGTGTGTGTGTGTGTGTGTGTGTGTGTGTGGGGTGGCGCTGCAGTCCGGTCACGTCCTGTCAGCCTCGTACTGTACTGAAGTCCTGCCACTTGATTTATGGAAGACTCACATGTGGTTTAGCTCCTGTCAGTCACGGCACATTGCCTCTCTCCAGGAGTTTATAATGTCGGGGCTAAGTTTATTTTAGTTTGGGCGTTTTGACATGATTAGTTTTGGATGTCCGTGGCGTACCTGCGTGTGCTCGCGTGCTTATTGTTTATTATTTGGGTCCCCATTAGTCATTACAATTTACATACATATTACTTTTTAAGGCTTTAGCTGATGCTCCTTTCCAGTGCAACGAGCTTAATTTGCCTAAATAATGAGGATCCAATTGCAAGGAGTGCAATACAGTGCAATGTTTCTTAATATTTGTTATAATATTCAGCAAAGTGTTGGGAAAATAAACAACAAGTTAAGGAGAGAGTAGTATCTTTTTATGATAGCCATCATTAATAAATGGTAAATTAATAGTTAATTAAATGATAAAAACTCTACTAAACTATGCTGCACAACACTTTATTGATGGCTTAATAAAAATCATGTAGCACCTTTATGGCTGTTTTTTTTTTTTTTTTTTTCAGCAACTTGATTTGATTGATGGCTTGAAAATGAAAACTCATCCTGTTGTTCAGATTCTGGTTTTTTTTTTTTTTTTTTAAAGACAGGCAGTTTAGAAATAGGCCAATAGCTTTAATATGGAGGCTCCACCTTTTAATAGTAGAAGGACAAAGGCAGATTTCCATATAGAGATTTTTGTTTACAGCAACAAAGCTCTCACTGAAAGAGTCCAACATGGCAACTTGTAAATACAGATATCACACAGGTATAGATGATGGAAACACCTCACACGTGAGCCAAATTTTATTCTCCTATTAAAGACTTGTTAGAGAGAATAAAAGTTGAATTCATCACAAATTTTATGTGGGAGAAAAGATTTCTTAATACACTTTTGTTGGTAGATCAAAACATCCTATATAATATAGCTTTTGATATGCATTATTTTTTTTTTAATGATTTTCTAAATTACATTCCCACAAAAGAGTTTTTACATTCAAAGTCTTATCATAACATTTATTGCATAAATGATTCTTAGAAAAACAGAGCCTTTTCCCAAGGCTTTCATACTCCACTGCAGAGAGGAAATTGAAATTATACATAGTAAGCAGTCTTGGTGATATTCTATACATATTAAATGTGTATGTAGATTAAATGAGTGCATTGGAATCTGTTATGATGCAATAAAGACACAAAAAGGAAGATAGCATGTGTCCAAAGCATCTGTGCAAAAGAAGATGAAATAAATTCAATTATTGTAACTTACAGCATAGAACGTACAGTACATTATCTGCATTCTGCGTACAGCAAAAAATATATATGAAAGCTTGTTTTTATGCAAGATACAAAACATAAACTATTTGATAGTTGAGTAATTATAAGGAAATGTACTATAATCACCAAAGATGGACAAATACAGCGATGTTGTACTCAAAATTCCCTCAGAAAGGTATACAATCCAAGTGTGAACTGTGCAGTAACCATTTCAATAGAAGCACAAAACTGCACAGTGAACATGAAACTCAAACTCAATACATTATATATATATAAATTATAACATTTCACAGAAACCACTTGACCACGACCTCGGCGTTGATCCACAACCTCGACATTCATTAGTGCCTGAGAAGACCTGCTCCATGCTGCAATAACCACACAGGTTTTCCAGCAGCTTTAATTAGCAGTTGTGTTGCAGCGCTATTAACCAGGACGGTGTTGTGGGAAACAGTGAACTACGACTAGAAATAAATGTTGAATTGATTTAGGATCTGTCGAGAAATAAGCATTTTGGACATGAGGTGGGTGGATTCTGAGCAATGAGCTATTGATTTGTGCACTTTGGATGTGAAACAGTTGGTTTTTTTTTTTGCCATAAGGCAAGACTGATGCAAGTCAGTTTTGCTTTTTTGCTACAAGTTGTCCACTTTCAACATGTGCAGTGTTTTTGTCTTTTGTTTTTGCTAAAATACAAATTTTGCTGCTCAACTTGACTCTTTGAATTGAACAAAGAAAGAGACAAAAATGAATGAATAAAGGACGATGTGCTCCATCAGCCAAGCTCTCATGTGATGACACGCTGATTTTG
The DNA here is from genome assembly GCF_902150065.1 of Myripristis murdjan. Taxonomy (NCBI): domain Eukaryota; kingdom Metazoa; phylum Chordata; class Actinopteri; order Holocentriformes; family Holocentridae; genus Myripristis; species Myripristis murdjan. Next base: position 7,642,487 of record NC_043991.1, on the reverse strand, counting down.
AGAGGTTACTTGTTACTTGTCTGGAAGCAACACAGTCCGGTCCCCTGAGTTTGTGTGTTTTTGGCGTACGGCACGGAGACTTTGTGTCCTGTGCAATACAGTGATACTCTGGAGTCAGTCAAGCGCAAGAATCCAATTTGCTGTGTGGAAGTATTAGCCTCCTGTGTTAATTTCTTTCTGAAATGACTTCCACTTGGTTGTGTATGCACACGGGGACGGAGGAAGAGAGAGAGAGAGAGAGAGAGAGAGAGAGAGATAAAGAGAGTGGAGGGAAAAAAGAGACAGAAGGGAGAAAAACAGAGGGACACGGAGACAAAGACACAAACAGTTAAAGACAGAGAGGAAGAGCAAGAGAGGGAGGGAAAGAGACCGAAAGACCAAGAAAGAGACAAAAATCCAAAGAGACGCAAAGATCAGATCAGTTTGGAGCTGAGTCCTTGGCTCTGTGCCGGTGGTCGGAGGTCCAGGGTGGACTAACCGTCTCAAAGCGCAGCGATGCAGATCCAGCTGACCACAAACTCCACACCGCCGAGTTTCAAAGCAATTCCATTTTTGTTTTGTCCTTTGACAGCTAGATTTCCTGGGCTCCGGAAGCCCAAACCTCCAGAATGAAAATTAGACACATGAATAAAAACAGAGCACGATGAAACAACTGGAACTAGAACATGAACATGAAGCGCAATCGTTTTGATCCCAAAGCACAATAGATGATTACAGGACATGTTGACAACAGATTAATTAAAGGTAGACTATGCCGTTTCAAATGGGAGGGCAAAAACCCCTCAGGATCATGCCAAGACTAATAAGCCATAGAATTAATGTGCCAATTTAGTACACAAAAACATAAAAAAGGGGAGTGAAATGCTCTTATACTTTGGGTCGTCCTGAACTCCTGGGGCATTTCTAAGCTATATTTCTTTGAGAAACTGAGTGACATTCATCATTCTTCACCCCATCATAACAAGGTGGGCGCCCTCCCCTTTGAAACTGCATAGTCTGCCTTGGAAATACAATTTAAAAAAAAAAAAAAAAACGTGTCGCAGAGCTGCGCGAGCCGCCCCACAAAATGTTTTGAGGCATGACCACGATGACATGCACCGAGGCGACATGCTTTTATTTGTGTCTGAGCGCACATGACATTTTGTGGTATTGAGAATCTGCTGGGAGATAAGCTCGAGGACCGAATCTCCAAAAAAAAAAAAAAAAAAAAAAAAAAAAGGTCTGACAGGGAAAGAAAAAGAATGAGTCAACAGTAGCTCCTTCCAAAGTCAAGCAAAATGTGACTATTAGTCATTGAGGAGTTATACAAGTTAGACGTGGATGACTGTCAAACTCACTCATCTCTCTCGGTCCCTCTGTGTAATGGACTGTACGTGAACCTAAGTGCATGCTGGCGATTCTACATGTTTTAATGGCTTAGTTGTCAGCGTTCACCTCTCCGGGCTGCTTGGACTGCAAATCTTTCAGACGGTAACACGGACGGATCTAATGCGGCCTCTAACACAAACCTCCGACCACACACAGCTCTTATATTGACTCAGTAAACAGTCAGCCTCGCTGTGAGCCGAAGCCCTTCTCGAGAGCCTGTTCCTTCCTCGCCCACGCCGTTGTGGGTGGTCCGAGTTTTGGACACAGGAAGACTCAGGTTCGTCCGTTTCCTGTCAAATATGTGGCGAGCACGTTTGATGCTGCCTTTGACCCGCTGACATGAGCAACAAAACGTCCTCTCTCGTCGGTGTGAGTAATCCCAGCATCTGTTAATCCATCTGTCCCCTCGTCGTTACATTCTGCGACCAAACAGAGGATCTGCACGTCCGGGACGATCTAACCGTGCAAGAAACTGGAGCACAAGCAAACCAAAGGAAATGAAATGGCTTAAAATAGCCATGTTTTTGAGGATAATGTTTTGTCATTTGTGTTCAGTTCAGTTTTCAATTCAATTTTATTTGTATAGCGTTAAATCATAACAAAAGTTGTCTCAAGGCGCTTTACAGAAACACAACTGATACCGGCCAAATCCATGGACCAAAATCTCCCCAAACAGCAAGTACAGGGTAACAGTGGTGAGGAAAAACCCCTTTTGACAGGGCCAAAAACCTCGAGCAGAACCCAGCTCTGGGTGGGCGGCCATCTGCCTCAAAGGGTTGAGATTTGGACAGAGAGAAAGAGAGTGTGTGTGTATGTGTGTGTGAGAGAGAGAGAGAGAGGGAGAGATTGCAGGACATAGAACAATTGAACAAAATTGCTCAGTAAAAAGATTGAGGCGCTTTTTCTTATTTGGTTTCAGTTTTACACGGCCATTTATGCTTAATTATTTTTCCCAAGAAGTCCCATGATGCTGAGGCCTGAGACACTCAATAAAAACCACATGGTGTCATACCAACCCACTGAGTGAAGACAGGGTGGTGCACGAGTGGCGCTTCACCACTTGGTGTCGCTGTTTCTCTGTAATCACCAGGCTGACAGGAGCTGTGCAGTTCATGGATGGAGGGAGATCTCCCACCAGCCTTTTTGAGTGACTCACAAGCGTTAGTCATGAAACCAAAGGGCCACTCACAGCTGAGGAGTCACTGTGAGGACAATGAACTGAAGCAGCAGCTTTAGGGCGCTCCCCGCCTCTGTCATAACTTTGTGTTGACATGGAACGTCACAAGCCAGATGTTGTCTTAATTGCAGCAGGTTTTATTTGACATAATGCAGCAGTGCCTGTGATTCATAGAAAGAATACTACAGTAACACATAATCTGGTATGTTTTGATCAAACCCCTATGGGAGAGACAGGACAAATAAAGCATGAAGGAACAAATGTATGAATGAATAATAAATACATAATAAATAAAGTGACAAATTGCTAAACTGATAATAATCAGCAAGGACTATTTTGAATGAATGTAGATATTTTTCCTGAGACACTACCCGAGACATTACTCGATTTAATATCAGCTTTATATCACATCATAATGCAATTGCAAAAATTGAAACTAAATGAAAATTTGAAACAATGCATATACACTACTCACAAAAAGTTAGGGATATTCGGCTTTCGGGTGAAATTTCAGGATGAACCTAAAATGCGTTATAACCTTTACAGGTGAACTTCATTTGACCTTCTGTAAACTTTTGAATGCACATGTCCAACTGTTCAGTGTTTCAGTACTTTTTGCACAAGTTGCTGTTCTCTAACAAGGAGTTTAACGGCAAAATTGTTTGATGCTCCAGCTCATCGAGGTCGTATCATTAGGGAACGGCTGCTGGAGACTGGGGTACCTCAGATGGAGTGGCCTGCACTTTCTCCAGACCTGAATCCCATAGAAAACCTATGGGATCAGCTGAGTCGCCGTGTAGAGGCTCGGAGCTCTGTACCCCAGAACCTCAATGTCCTGAGGGCCGCCCTTCAAGAAGAGTGGGATGCCATGCCTCAGCAGACAATAAGTCGACTTGTGAACAGCATGAGACGTCGCTGTCAAGCTGTAATTGATGCTCAAGGGCACATGACAAGTTATTGACACTGACATTTTTTGTTGTGGTATACCCACCACTGTTGTTGGCTTTTGTTTCAAGAAATTGTTTGAGATGAGGAAATCACCAGTGTATGCTTCTACTTAATTGCACTACTTTCATGCTATAATATCACTGTAGCGTGAACTTTTTACATTTTCCATAAATTTCACCCAAAAGCCAAATATCCCTAACTTTTTGTGAGTAGTGTATATTAAATATGCAAGTAATATATGCAATCTAATGAAAAATAACACAAATTCAAGTGTAAATAGGTGGCTGTGCAGATACACTTTTTACAGTGCAGGTATCCCCCAGAAAATGTATAAATCTATCTATCTATCTATCTATCTATCTATCTATCTTTTGTGTCAGTTCACTGTCACTTTGCATCGTCTATAACTTGTTAATGTCTTAATGGGCCCTTCTCACAGACAGCAGGTAAACACAGCTGCAGCAAATAAAACTAATAACATAAACGAGATTTCGATGTGAACAAGCTCTGACACTGCCTCTTGTCAGCGCTTGCTCATTTGCGTCGCGACGTCAACCCTGCAGGACAGACAGATGCCGATTGGGAAGGGACGATACAGATTGTAGCGACATGCTTGTACCACTGGATGGCGCATGACACACGCTTTTCAGACAAGGGCTGAGGCGAGAGCAGCATATTGTGTTCATTCATTTCACAGGATGTTGTGATTTCTGGGGAAATTTGCTCTTTGGAGTTAGAAAAATGAACAGAAACATTCAGTTCAGATTCAAAATCAGTGCATTCAGGACAATAAACACATGCAATGAAAATATGTATGAAAAGATTTAATATCACACTCAAGGGAAATGAAAAAAGTGACTTCTTGGTTTACTATATGATTACACTTTTAGAAACCAGTTCTTCTATTACTTAGTGCATTTTAGAAAAGAGTGTATACACAAATAGCAGCAAAACAGAAACAAGGCAGATGAAATATAATATACTGTTTGCATAACTCCTAAATCTAACTGTCCTCATCAATGCTAATTACTCAGAGGCACTGAAAGAACAAAATTACCCACCTGCCTGACTCACATCTACAGCTAACTTAAGCTGTCCTTATTAACCACAACACCACTACGACCAATCAGAAACTAGAGAGCTGTGGTAGCTCGGTGGGCTGGGGCAACGTCAGCGCTGCCATTGGCTGAGGTTGAATTTTAGTGCTCACATCAATAGTGATTCCTGAGCAGATGATCTGCCTGTGACCATATGGCAGACCTCCGGGAGTCCTTTGTGCCGTGACTGATGGACTCACATTAATGCCTGTCAACTTTAAAGGCTTCCTTCTTCACTTTAAAGGGCCGGGGCCTCCTGAAGCCTCCCCCCCGCCCTCCCCTCTGCTGCTGCTGATCTCCACCATGAATGGGGAGCCAGCGCTACACTGATCTGGCAAAGTGTGCCTGTCGTTTTGTATACAAACCCCTCAGCCACCCAACAACCCCCTCCCAAACGACACGGTCCCCCCCCCCCCCCTCCGTCAGGACACTCATGCTCTGCCACCCTTTCTTGGTCGTACCCCTCCCTGTGCAACCCCCCCAGCCCTGCAGCCCGCACTCTCCCTGCTCCAGACTTTGTGCTGGTGAAAAGGAGCGTCTCAAATGTCCTGTGCAGCCATAGCAGCTGCTCCTGGACCTCGCCATTCTTACAGACAAAAGGAAACGAGGGGTGAGGTCTCAGTGCACCTTTGTGAAGCCCCCCCCCCACCCACCCGCCACCCGCCACCCACCCTCCTCGGTGTCCATTGACGTGGATGTAAAAGTGGTGGCTGTAGCTTTTATCTGAGTTTTGTGTCGGTGAGGGTGTGTGGCGGCGACAGTGCCACAACACAAGCATATTGAGCCACCTGATCACTTTGCAGGACACAATGCATACAGAAATGTGTACACACACATACACACACACACATACATGCGAGTGCGCACACATGCAAATACACACACAAGACTGGCAGAGCTTGCTGACACAGACAGCATTCAGACCACAGCTGGCCAGCACAATCTCTTCAGGCCAACATGTCTCACACACACACACACACACACACACGCTCAGACACACGTACACACACGCACGTGCACAGTCTTGCTGCTGTGTCTTTGTGTCCACTTGGAGGGGAGGGGACCCCTCAAGGGCCTCAGCCTTGTATGGAGAGGGAGACCAGTGTTTTGGCAACAGTGAGCAGCATGTGTCAGCACCGCACACTCCTTTCTTTTTGCTCCAGATGAAGTGTGGTACACACAAACACGCTGCCTCCGCTCTCTCTCGGCGTGTGTCTGTAATGTGGTGTTCACAAAAACACATGCAAGTCAGCGGCACTAGCTGACAAGGGAAGCGGGAGCCAAATAAAGTTTTGATCATCATCAGAGGGGTTTTTGAGTTATGAAATGCCTAAAAATAACAAATGCATATTTAAGTGGTACAACAGTATTTAATTCCAAACAAAACACTACATATAAAACATTCTCTTTATTATTCCCACTTAGAAAACCAAGATCATACTCGCTGAATGTTAACTGCCAGCGCATAAAAATACAAAATCCTTTACAACCAGGCTGGAGAGTCTCCAGTCTACACCAGTCTGTTTTTCTGGGGAGGATACCCTCAGGGGCTTCAAATATGTTAATCTAATTAGTGATTAGATTAATCATGAGTTGAAATGAGCCTGTCTGATAAACATCAGAAATAGAAATTAGCATGAACAGCTGACGATTGAGGAAATGGGGGACATGTGGGCGAGAGGACAGATTTAGAAGCAAGTGTATGCACGTGTGTGGTGGTGTGTGGGTGTGTGTGTGTGTGTGTGGGGGGGGCACTACTGCTGCGAGCCGCATGTTTATGTATGTGCATATACACAAATCTACAATTTCTACACACACCATTCTTGTGTGTGTGTGTGTGTGTGTGTTGGTTTGCACACATGCCTTTGTATGAGCGCAGATTTATCAGTTGAGGCGTTGACCCTGAGCCCAGTGTGACCCGGAGCAGACCAACAGCAGGGTTATGCTAATGGTGGTGAACATATTAGCATAGTTAGCAGACTGGGAGAAAGCGTATGAGCAGACAAGAGGGGGGCCGACGGAGACCAGCATCCCTGCAAACTTAAAGCACTTACTGGTGTTAGGACAGATGCTTTATGGCTCCACAGCAACAAAATTGTATTGGTTGTGTTTTGCAACATATTATTATTTCAGTATTCAATTAGGATTGGAGATATCTCAAATCCAGTGCCTGTTTTAATGTAGAAGTGAGGGGGGAAAGCCGTAATTTATTATCAGTTACTTTCTGCAATAGATTATGTGCATCTCCAAAGTGTCAAAAAAGACAATAAAAGAAAGATGCTTACCTGTCTCATGCACTCTTCACACACAGAGGTGCATAGCTGAGCCTCAGCAGGAACTCATAAATTATTTCGGTCCCTTGAAAACTTGTTTTGAAAAAAATTGACATCACATTTGGGTTTGGATGCAGCATTAGATAAGCAAATGTGCGTTATAAGCTGCTAATAATTACATAATTGCCTTTACAAAAGTGGAATTTCTCTCTTTTACTTGCAGTTATGGTCACCACAGTGCTAGACTGCAATCAGTCTTGATTTTTTTTTTAATAACTTTTCTACTCTCTAATATATATACATCAACTTCAGGGAAAAAAATTCTCAGACAGGTCATTTTGGTACCCAATGCAGAAAGGCCATAATAACCCAGACTTTTTTATGGTCATAATGGGCACAAAGGGGATGCAACAAAGCATCACTTTCATATCAGGAAAAAGCTGGGTATTATTACCACACTGAAGCCCAGCTCAGTGTTGCAGATTAGCAGCGAGGAAATATATATATAGAATAAACGTAAGTTGTAAAATTTTTTGTCAAGGATGCATTTTGATCACCAGGCATTAAAAAAGGAACAAACTATGTTGCATATCACTTTGAAAAATCCAGTCATGTGACTTTGGGCGTCACTAAAAATAGAAACACAACAGACTCTGCAAGACCTGCTCCAGAGGGGAGGGGATTCCGATGCCCATATCCAAGGCAACGTGGTCCAACAAAGCACCAATCGTACAGATCCGCCTCCCTCACGGGCAGATGCGTGCACGCACACACACACACACACACACACACACACACGCACACACACACATAATACACACACATCATCCAACCCATCAGTACCATCTGCTGTAGCTCTAGGGGCAGCCTCAGCTCACCAATAAGGAGAATAGAGTGGAGAGAGAGAGAAAGAGAGAGAGTGGTGGGGTGGGGTGGGGTGGGGGGGTGGCTATTGAAAGGACACTTGAGAAGGGCCATGTGGCTGGAACAGAGCTCTTGTAAAATGGGTTGAGGCAGGGGGCAGCCGGGGTTGGCTGGGGTGAGGGGTTGCAGGGTTCAGATGATGGCATATTATGACACAGAGCAATTAAACACCCACCCGCTGCTAATGTCCATTAAGCACGGA